>NC_092727.1:63968300-64268300 GCF_047496885.1 Scyliorhinus torazame | reverse complement strand
ACACCATGACACACAGGGGTTCACTCAACGATGCACCGGGGTTCACTCAGTGACACACTGGGGTTCACTCAGTGACACACTGGGATTCACACAGTCACACACCGGGGTTCACTCAGTTATAAACCGGGGTTCACTCAGCGACACACCGGGGTTCACTCAGTCACACACTGGGGTTCACTCAGTGACACACCGGGGTTCACTCAGCGACACACCGGGGTTCAGTCTGTGACACACTAGGGTTCACTCAGCGACACACCGGGGTTCACTCAGTGACACACCGGGGTTCACTCAGTCACAAACTGGGGTTCACTGAGCGACACACCGGGGTTCACTCAGTCACACACTGGGGATCACGCAGCGACACACCGGGTTCACTCAGTCACACACAGGGGTTCACTCAGCGACACACCGGGGTTCACTCAGCGACATTCCGGGATTCACTCAGTGACACACCGGGGTTCACTCAGCGACACACTGGCGTTCACTTAGTGACACACCAGGGTTCACTCAGCGACACACCGGGGTTCATTCAGCGACACACCGGGGTTCACTCAGCGACACACTGGGGTTCACTAAGTCACACACTAGTGTTCACTCAGTGACACACCGGGGTTTACTCAGCGACACACCGGGGTTCACTCAGATACACAACGGGGTTCACTCAGTGACACACCGGGGTTCACTCAGCTATACACCGGGGTTCAGTCAGGCACACACCGCGGTTCATTCAGCGACACACCGGGGTTCACTCAGCGACACACTGGGGTTCACACTGCGACACGCCGGGGTTCGCTCAGCGACACACCGGGGTTCACTCAGTCACACACTGGGGTTCACTGAGTGGCACACCGGGGTTCACTCAGCGACACACCGGGTTTCACTCAGTCACACACTGGCGTTCACTCAGCGACACACCGGGGTTCACTCAGCGACACACCGGGGTTCACTCAGCGAAACACCGGGGTTCACTCAGCGACACACCGGGGTTCACTCAGTGACACACCTGGGTTCACTCAGTGACACACCTGTGTTCACTCAGCCACACACCGGGGTTCACTCAGCGACACACCGGGGTTCACTCAGTGACACACCTGTATTCACTCAGTCACACACCGGGGTTCACTCAGCGACACACCTGGTTTCACTCAGTGACACACCTGTGTTCACTCAGCCACACACCGGGATTCACTCAGCGACACACTGGGGTTCACTCAGCGACACACCGGGGTTCACTCAGCGACACACCGGGGTTCACTCAGTGACACACCTGGGTTCGCTCAGTGACACACTGGCGTTCACTCAGCTACACAACGGGGTTCACTCAGTGACACACCGGGGTTCACTCAGCGACACACCGGGGTTCACTCAGATACACAAGGGGGTTCACTCAGTGACACACCGGGGTTCGGTCAGCACACACACGGGTTTACTCAGTGACACACCGGGGTTCACTCAGCTACACACCGGGGTTCAGTCAGGCACACACCGGGGTTCACTCCATGACACACTGGGGTTCACTCAGTGACACACTGGGGTTCACTCAGTGACACACTGGGGTTCACTCAGTCACACACCGGGGTTCACTCAGTTATAAACCGGGGTTCACTCAGCGACACACCGGGGTTCACTTAGTGACACAACAGGGTTCACTCAGCGACACACCGGGATTCACTCAGTCACACACTGGGGTTCACTCAGTCACACACTGGGGTTCACTCAGCGACACACCGGGATTCACTCAGTCACACACTGGGGTTCACTCAGTCATACACTGGGGTTCACTCAGCGACACACCGGGATTCACTCAGTGACAGACCGGGATTCACTCAGTGACACACCGGGGTTCACACCATGACACACTGGGGTTCACTCAGCGATGCACCGGGGTTCACTCAGTAACACACTGGGGTTCACTCAGTGACACACTGGGGTTCACTCAGTCACACACCAGGGTTCACTCAGCGACACACCGGGGTTCACTCAGCGACACACTGGTGTTCACTCAGCGACACACCGGGGTTCACTCAGTGACACATCGGGATTCACTCAGTGACACACCGGGGTTCACTCAGCGACACACTGGTGTTCACTCAGCGACACACCGGGGTTCACTCAGTGACACACCTGTATTCACTCAGTCACACACAGGGGTTCACTCAGCGACACACCGGGGTTCACTCAGCAACACACCGGGATTCACTCAGATACACAACGGGTTTCACTCAGTGACACATCCGGGAATCACTCAGTGACACACCGGGTTTCACTCAGATACACAACGGGGTTCACTCAGCAACACACCGGGATTCACTCAGTGACACACCGGGTTTCACTCAGATACACAACGGGGTTCACTCAGTGACACACCGGGATTCACTCAGTGACACACCGGGTTTCATTCAGCGACACACCGGGGTTCACTCAGCGACACACTGGGGTTAAATCAGCGACACGCCGGGGTTCGCTCAGCGACACACCGGGATTCACTCAGCGACACACCGGGGTTCACTCCGTGACACACCGGGGTTCACACCATGACACACTGGGGTTCACTCAGTGACACACTGGGGTTTACACAGAGACACAACGGGGTTCACTCTGCGACACACCGGGGTTCACTCAGCGACACACCGGGATTCACTCAGCAACACAACGGGGTTCACTCAGTGACACACCGGGATTCACTCAGTGACACACTGGGGTTTACACAGAGACACAACGGGGTTCACTCTGTGACACACCGGGGTTCACTCAGTGACACACCGGGGTTCACTCAGCTACACACCGGGGTTCACTCAGTTACACAACAGGGTTCACTCAGCGACGCACCAGGGTTCACTCAGTCACACACCGTGGTTCACTCAGTCACACACTGGGGTTCACTCAGCGACACACCGGGGTTCACTCAGTCACACACTGGGGTTCACTCAGCGACACACCAGGGTTCACTCAGTCACACACAGGGGTTCACTCAGTGACACACCGGGGTTCACTCAGCGACACACCGGGATTCACTCAGCGACACACCGGGGTTCACTCAGTCACACACCGGGGTTCACTCAGTCACACACTGGGCTTCACACAGTGCCACACCGGGGTTCACTCAGTCACACACTGGGGTTCACTCAGCGACACAACGGGTTTCACTCAGTCACACACAGGGGTTCACTCAGTCACACACTGGCGTTCACTCAGCGACACACCGGGGTTCACTCAGAGACACACCGGGGTTCACTCAGCGAAACACCGGGGTTCACTCAGCGACACACCGGGGTTCACTCAGTGACACACCTGGGTTCACTCAGTGACACACCTGTGTTCACTCAGCCACACACCGGGGTTCACTCAGCGACACACCGGGGTTCACTCAGTGACACACCTGTATTCACTCAGTCACACACCGGGGTTCACTCAGCGACACACCTGGTTTCACTCAGTGACACACCTGTGTTCACTCAGCCACACACCGGGATTCACTCAGCGACACACTGGGGTTCACTCAGCGACACACCGGGGTTCACTCAGCGACACACCGGGGTTCACTCAGTGACACACCTGGGTTCGCTCAGTGACACACTGGCGTTCACTCAGCTACACAACGGGGTTCACTCAGTGACACACCGGGGTTCACTCAGCGACACACCGGGGTTCACTCAGATACACAAGGGGGTTCACTCAGTGACACACCGGGGTTCGGTCAGCACACACACGGGTTTACTCAGTGACACACCGGGGTTCACTCAGCTACACACCGGGGTTCAGTCAGGCACACACCGGGGTTCACTCAGCGACAAATTGGGGTTCACTCAGCTACACACCGGGGTTCAGTCAGGCACACACCGGGGTTCACTCAGCGACAAATTGGGGTTCACTCAGCGACACGCCGGGGTTTGCTCAGTCACACACCGGGATTCACTCAGTCACACACTGGGGTTCACTCAGTGACACACCGGGGTTCACTCAGTCACACACCGGGATTCACTCAGTGACACACCGGGGTTCACTCAGTGACACACCGGGGTTCACTCAGTGACACACCGGGGTTCACTCAGTCACACACAGGGGTTCACTCAGATACACAACGGGGTTCACTCAGTCACACAACGGGGTTCCCTCAGTCACACACAGGGGTTCACTCAGTCACACACTGGGATTCACTCAGTGACACACCGGGGTTCACTCAGTGACACACCGGGGTTCACTCAGTGACACACCGGGGTTCACTCAGTGACACACAGGGGTTCACCCAGATACACAACGGGGTTCACTCAGTGACACACCGGGGTTCATTCAGTGACACACCTGGGTTCACTCAGTCACACACAGGGGTTCACTCACATACACAAGGGGGTTCACTCAGTGACACACCGGGGATCGGTCAGCACACACACGGGTTCACTCAGTAACACACCCGGGTTCACTCAGCTACACACCGGGGTTCAGTCAGGCACACACCCGGGTTCACTCAGCTACACACCGGGGTTCAGTCAGTGACACACCGGGGTTCACTCAGCGACAAATTGGGGTACACTCAGCGACACGCCGGGGTTTGCTCAGTCACACACTGGGGTTCACTCAGTGACACACTGGGGTTCACTCAGCGACACACCGGGATTCACTCAGTCACACACAGGGGTTCACTCAGCGACACACCGAGGTACACTCAGTGACACACTGGGGTTCACTCAGCGACACACCGGGATTCACTCAGTCACACACTGGGGTTCACTCAGTCACACACTGGGGTTCACTCAGCGACACACAGGGGTTCACTCAGATACACAAGGGGGTTCACTCAGTGACACACCGGGGATCGGTCAGCACACACACGGGTTCACTCAGTAACACACCCGGGTTCACTCAGCTACACACCGGGGTTCAGTCAGGCACACACCGGGGTTCACCCAGCGACAAATTGGGGTTCACTCAGCGACACGCCGGGGTTTGCTCAGTCACACACTGGGGTTCACTCAGTGACACACCGGGATTCACTCAGCGACACACCGGGGTTCACTCCGTGACACACCGGGGTTCACACCATGACACACTGGGGTTCACTGAGTGACACACCGGGGTTCACTCAGTGACACAGACTGGCGTTCACTCAGCTGCACAACGGGATTCACTCAGTGACACACCGGGGTTCACTCAGTGACACACCGGGATTCACTCAGTGAGACACCGGGGTTCACTCAGTGACACACCGGGGTTCACTCAGTGACACACCGGGGTTCACTCAGTGACACACCGGGAATCACTCAGCAACACAACGGGGTTCACTCAGTGACACACCGGGATTCACTCAGTGACACACCGGGATTCACTCAGCAACACAATGGGGTTCACTCAGTGACACACCGGGATTCACTCAGTGACACACTGGGGTTTACACAGAGACACAACGGGGTTCACTCTGCGACACACCGGGGTTCACTCAGTGACACACCGGGGTTCACTCAGCTACACACCGGGATTCACTCAATGACACACCGGGGTTCGCTCAGCGACACACCGGGGTTCACTCAGTTACACAACAGGGTTCACTCAGCGACGCACCAGGGTTCACTCAGTCACACACCGTGGTTCACTCAGTCACACACTGGGGTTCACTCAGCGACACACCGGGGTTCACTCAGTCACACACTGGGGTTCACTCAGCGACACACCAGGGTTCACTCAGTCACACACAGGGGTTCACTCAGTGACACACCGGGGTTCACTCAGCGACACACCGGGATTCACTCAGTGACACACCGGGGTTCACTCAGTCACACACCGGGGTTCACTCAGTCACACACTGGGGTTCACACAGTGCCACACCGGGGTTCACTCAGTCACACACTGGGGTTCACTCAGCGACACAACGGGTTTCACTCAGTCACACACAGGGGTTCACTCAGTCACACACTGGCGTTCACTCAGCGACACACCGGGGTTCACTCAGCGACACACCGGGGTTCACTCAGCGAAACACCGGGGTTCAATCAGCGACACACCGGGGTTCACTCAGTGACACACCTGGATTCACTCAGTGACACACCTGTGTTCACTCAGCCACACACCGGGGTTCACTCAGCGACACACCGGGGTTCACTCAGTGACACACCTGTGTTCACTCAGTCACACACCGGGGTTCACTCAGCGATACACCTGGTTTCACTCAGTGACACACCTGTGTTCACTCAGCCACACACCGGGATTCACTCAGCGACACACTGGGGTTCACTCAGCGACACACCGGGGTTCACTCAGCGACACACCGGGGTTCACTCAGTGACACACCTGGGTTCACTCAGTGACACACTGGCGTTCACTCAGCTACACAACGGGGTTCACTCAGTGACACACCGGGGTTCACTCAGCGACACACCGGGGTTCACTCAGATACACAAGTGGGTTCACTCAGTGACACACCGGGGTTCGGTCAGCACACACACGGGTTTACTCAGTGACACACCGGGGTTCACTCAGCTACACACCGGGGTTCAGTCAGGCACACACCGGGGTTCACTCAGCGACAAATTGGGGTTCACTCAGCGACACGCCGGGGTTTGCTCAGTCACACACTGGGATTCACTCAGTCACACACTGGGGTTCACTCAGTGACACACCGGGGTTCACTCAGTCACACACCGGGATTCACTCAGTGACACACCGGGGTTCACTCAGTGACACACCGGGGTTCACTCAGTGACACACCGGGGTTCACTCAGTCACACACAGGGGTTCACTCAGATACACAACGGGGTTCACTCAGTCACACAACGGGGTTCCCTCAGTCACACACAGGGGTTCACTCAGTCACACACTGGGATTCACTCAGTGACACACCGGGGTTCACTCAGTGACACACCGGGGTTCACTCAGTGACACACCGGGGTTCACTCAGTCACACACAGGGGTTCACCCAGATACACAACGGGGTTCACCCAGTGACACACCGGGGTTCACTCAGTGACACACCGGGGTTCACTCAGTCACACACAGGGGTTCACTCACATACACAAGGGGGTTCACTCAGTGACACACCGGGGATCGGTCAGCACACACACGGGTTCACTCAGTAACACACCCGGGTTCACTCAGCTACACACCGGGGTTCAGTCAGGCACACACCCGGGTTCACTCAGCTACACACCGGGGTTCAGTCAGTGACACACCGGGGTTCACTCAGCGACAAATTGGGGTACACTCAGCGACACGCCGGGGTTTGCTCAGTCACACACTGGGGTTCACTCAGTGACACACAGGGGTTCACTCAGCGACACACCGGGATTCACTCAGTCACACACAGGGGTTCACTCAGCGACACACCGAGGTTCACTCAGTGACACACTGGGGTTCACTCAGTCACACACTGGGGTTCACTCAGCGACACACCGGGATTCACTCAGTCACACACTGGGGTTCACTCAGTCACACACTGGGGTTCACTCAGCGACACACAGGGGCTCACTCAGATACACAAGGGGGTTCACTCAGTGACACACCGGGGATCGGTCAGCACACACACGGGTTCACTCAGTAACACACGCGGGTTCACTCAGCTACACACCGGGGTTTAGTCAGGCACACACCGGGGTTCACCCAGCGACAAATTGGGGTTCACTCAGCGACACGCCGGGGTTTGCTCAGTCACACACTGGGGTTCACTCAGTGACACACAGGGGTTCACTCAGCGACACACCGGGATTCACTCAGTCACACACTGGGGTTCACTCAGCGACACACCGGGATTCACTCAGTCACACACTGGGGTTCACTCAGTCACACACTGGGGTTCACTCAGCGACACACCGGGATTCACTCAGTCACACACTGGGGTTCACTCAGTCACACACTGGGGTTCACTCAGCGACACACCGGGATTCACTCAGTGACACACCGGGATTCAATCAGTGACACACCGGGGTTCACACCATGACACACTGGGGTTCACTCAGCGATGCACCGGGGTTCACTCAGTGACACACTGGGGTTCACTCAGTGACACACTGGGGTTCACTCAGTCACACACCGGGGTTCACTCAGCGACACACCGGGGTTCACTCAGCGACACACTGGTGTTCACTCAGCGACACACCGGGGTTCACTCAGTGACACATCGGGATTCACTCAGTGACACACCGGGGTTCACTCAGCGACACACTGGTGTTCACTCAGCGACACACCGGGGTTCACTCAGCGACACAGCGGGGTTCACTCAGTCACACACCGGGGTTCACTCAGCGACACACCGGGGTTCACTCAGTCACACACCGGGGTTCACTCAGTCACACACTGGGGTTCACTCAGCGACACACCGGGGTTCAGTCAGTCACACACTGGGGTTCACTCAGCGACACACCGGGGTTCACTCAGTCACACACAGGGGTTCACTCAGCGACACACCGGGGTTCACTCAGCAACACACCGGGATTCACTCAGATACACAACGGGTTTCACTCAGTGACACATCCGGGAATCACTCAGTGACACACCGGGTTTCACTCAGATACACAACGGGGTTCACTCAGCAACACACCGGGATTCACTCAGTGACACACCGGGTTTCACTCAGATACACAACGGGGTTCACTCAGTGACACACCGGGATTCACTCAATGACACACCGGGTTTCATTCAGCGACACACCGGGGTTCACTCAGCGACACACTGGGGTTAACTCAGCGACACGCCGGGGTTCGCTCAGCGACACACCGGGATTCACTCAGCGACACACCGGGGTTCACTCAATGACACACCGGGGTTCACACCATGACACACTGGGGTTCAGTGAGTGACACACCGGGGTTCACTCAGTGACACAGACTGGCGTTCACTCAGCTGCACAACGGGGTTCACTCAGTGACACACCGGGGTTCACTCAGTGACACACCGGGATTCACTCAGCGACACACCGGGGTTCACTCCGTGACACACCGGGGTTCACACCATGACACACTGGGGTTCACTCAGCGATGCACCGGGGTTCACTCAGTGACACACTGGGGTTCACTCAGTGACACACTGGGGTTCACTCAGTCACACACCGGGGTTCACTCAGTTATAAACCGGGGTTCACTCAGCGACACACCGGGGTTCACTCAGTCACACACCGGGGTTCACTCAGCGACACACCGGGATTCACTCAGTGACACACCGGGGTTCACTCAGCGACACACCGGGGTTCACTCAATCACACACCGGGGTTCACTTAGTGACACACCAGGGTTCACTCAGATACACAAATGGGTTCACTCAGTGACACACCGGGGTTCACTCAGATACACAACGGGGTTCACTCAGTGACACACCTGGGTTCACTCAGTGACACACTGGCGTTCACTCAGCTGCACAACGGGGTTCACTCAGCGACACACCGGGGTTCACTCAGTGACACACCGGGGTTTACTCAGCGACACACCGGGTTCACTCAGATACACAACGGGGTTCACTCAGTGACACACCGGGGTTCACTCAGCTATACACCGGGGTTCAGTCAGGCACACACCGCGGTTCATTCAGCGACACACCGGGGTTCACTCAGCGACACACTGGGGTTCACTCAGCGACACGCCGGGATTCGCTCAGCGACACACTGGGGTTCACTCAGTGACATACCGGGGTTCACTCAGTCACACACTGGGGTTCACTCAGTGACATACCGGGGTTCACTCAGTCACACACTGGGGTTCACTGAGTGACACACCGGGGTTCACTCAGCGACACACCGGGTTTCACTCAGTGACACACCGGGGTTCACACCATGACACACTGGGGTTCACTCAGCGATGCACCGGGGTTCACTCAGTGACACACTGGGGTTCACTCAGTGACACACTGGGATTCACACAGTCACACACCGGGGTTCACTCAGTTATAAACCGGGGTTCACTCAGCGACACACCGGGGTTCACTCAGTCACACACTGGGGTTCACTCAGTGACACACCGGGGTTCACTCAGCGACACACCGGGGTTCAGTCTGTGACACACTAGGGTTCACTCAGCGACACACCGGGGTTCACTCAGTGACACACCGGGGTTCACTCAGTCACACACCGGGGTTCACTCAGCGACACACCGAGGTTCACTCAGTCACACACCGGGGTTCACTCAGTCACAAACTGGGGTTCACTGAGCGACACACCGGGGTTCACTCAGTCACACACTGGGGATCACGCAGCGACACACCGGGTTCACTCAGTCACACACAGGGGTTCACTCAGCGACACACCGGGGTTCACTCAGCGACATTCCGGGATTCACTCAGTGACACACCGGGGTTCACTCAGCGACACACTGGGGTTCACTTAGTGACACACCAGGGTTCACTCAGCGACACACCGGGGTTCATTCAGCGACACACCGGGGTTCACTCAGCGACACACTGGGGTTCACTAAGTCACACACTAGTGTTCACTCAGTGACACACCGGGGTTTACTCAGCGACACACCGGGGTTCACTCAGATACACAACGGGGTTCACTCAGTGACACACCGGGGTTCACTCAGCTATACACCGGGGTTCAGTCAGGCACACACCGCGGTTCATTCAGCGACACACCGGGGTTCACTCAGCGACACACTGGGGTTCACACTGCGACACGCCGGGGTTCACACCATGACACACTGGGGTTCACTCAGCGATGCACCGGGGTTCACTCAGCGACACACCGGGTTTCACTCAGTGACACACCGGGGTTCACACCATGACACACTGGGGTTCACTCAGCGATGCACCGGGGTTCACTCAGTGACACACTGGGGTTCACTCAGTGACACACTGGGATTCACACAGTCACACACCGGGGTTCACTCAGTTATAAACCGGGGTTCACTCAGCGACACACCGGGGTTCACTCAGTCACACACTGGGGTTCACTCAGCGACACACCGGGGTTCACTCAGCGACACACCGGGGTTCAGTCTGTGACACACCGGGGTTCACTCAGCGACACACCGGGGTTCACTCAGCGACACACTGGTGTTCACTCAGCGACACTCCGGGGTTCACTCAGTGACACACCGGGGTTCACTCAGTGACACACCGGGATTCATTCAGCGACACACCGGGGTTCACTCCGTGACACACCGGGGTTCACACCATGACACACTGGGGTTCACTCAGCGATGCACCGGGGTTCACTCAGTGACACACTGGGGTTCAATCAGTGACACACTGGGGTTCACTCAGTCACACACCGGGGTTCACACAGTTATAAACCGGGGTTCACTCCGCGACACGCCGGGGTTCACTCAGCGACACACCGGGGTTCAGTCAGTGACACACCGGGGTTCACTCAGCGACACACCGGGGTTCACTCAGCGACACACTGGTGTTCACTCAGCGACACACCGGGGTTCAGTCAGCGACACACCGGGGTTCACTCAGCGAAACACCGGGGTTCACTCAGCGACACACCGGGGTTCACTCAGCGACACACCGGGGTTCACTCAGCGACACAGCGGGGTTCACTCAGTCACACACCGGGGTTCACTCAGTCACACACTGGGGTTCACTCAGCGACACACCGGGGTTCAGTCAGTCACACACTGGGGTTCACTCAGCGACACACCGGGGTTCACTCAGTCACACACAGGGGTTCACTCAGCGACACACCGGGGTTCACTCAGCGACACACCGGGATTCACTCAGTGACACACCTGGGTTCACTCAGCGACACACCGGGGTTCACTCAATCACACATCGGGGTTCACTTAGTGACACACCAGGGTTCACTATGCGACACACCGGGGTTCACTCAGTGACACACCTGGGTTCACTCAGTGACACACCTGGGTTCACTCAGTGACACACTGGCGTTCACTCAGCTGCACAACGGGGTTCACTCAGTGACACACCGGGTTTCACTCAGCTATACACCGGGGTTCAGTCAGGCACACACCGGGGTTCACTCAGTGACATACCGGGGTTCACTCAGTGACACACCGGGGTTCACACCATGACACACTGGGGTTCACTCAGCGATGCACCGGGGTTCACTCAGTGACACACTGGGGTTCACTCAGTGACACACTGGGATTCACACAGTCACACACCGGGGTTCACTCAGTTATAAACCGGGGTTCACTCAGCGACACACCGGGGTTCACTCAGTCACACACTGGGGTTCACTCAGCGACACACCGGGGTTCAGTCTGTGACACACTAGGGTTCACTCAGCGACACACCGGGGTTCACTCAGTGACACACCGGGGTTCACTCAGTCACACACCGGGGTTCACTCAGCGACACACCGAGGTTCACTCAGTCACACACCGGGGTTCACTCAGTCACAAACTGGGGTTCACTGAGCGACACACCGGGGTTCACTCAGTCACACACTGGGGATCACGCTGCGACACACCGGGTTCACTCAGTCACACACTGGGGTTCACTCAGCGACACACTGGCGTTCACTTAGTGACACACCAGGGTTCACTCAGCGACACACCGGGGTTCATTCAGCGACACACCGGGGTTCACTCAGCGACACACTGGGGTTCACTAAGTCACACACTAGTGTTCACTCAGTGACACACCGGGGTTTACTCAGCGACACACCGGGGTTCACTCAGATACACAACGGGGTTCACTCAGTGACACACCGGGGTTCACTCAGCTATACACCGGGGTTCAGTCAGGCACACACCGCGGTTCATTCAGCGACACACCGGGGTTCACTCAGCGACACACTGGGGTTCACACTGCGACACGCCGGGGTTCGCTCAGCGACACACCGGGGTTCACTCAGTCACACACTGGGGTTCACTGAGTGACACAGCGGGGTTCACTCAGTCACACACCGGGGTTCACTCAGTCACACACTGGGGTTCACTCAGCGACACACCGGGGTTCAGTCAGTCACACACTGGGGTTCACTCAGCGACACACCGGGGTTCACTCAGTCACACACAGGGGTTCACTCAGCGACACACCGGGGTTCACTCAGCGACACACCGGGATTCACTCAGTGACACACCTGGGTTCACTCAGCGACACACCGGGGTTCACTCAATCACACATCGGGGTTCACTTAGTGACACACCAGGGTTCACTATGCGACACACCGGGGTTCACTCAGTGACACACCTGGGTTCACTCAGTGACACACCTGGGTTCACTCAGTGACACACTGGCGTTCACTCAGCTGCACAACGGGGTTCACTCAGTGACACACCGGGGTTTACTCAGCGACACACCGGAGTTCACTCAGATACACAACGGGGTTCACTCAGTGACACACCGGGTTTCACTCAGCTATACACCGGGGTTCAGTCAGGCACACACCGGGGTTCACTGAGCGACACACTGGGGTTCACTCAGCGACACACTGGGGTTCACTCAGCGACACACTGGGGTTCACTCAGCGACACGCCGGGGTTCGCTCAGCGACACACCGGGGTTCACTCAGTCACACACTGGGGTTCACTCAGTGACACACCGGGGTTCACTCAGCGACACACCGGGGTTCACTCAGCGACACACCGGGGTTCACTAGCTACACAACGGGGTACACTCAGTGACACACCGGGGTTCACTCAGCGACACACCGGGGTTCATTCCGTGACACACTGGGGTTCACTCAGCTACACAACGGGGTTCACTCAGTGACATACCGGGGTTCGATCAGGCACACACCCGGATTCACTCAGTGACACACCGGGGTTCACTCAGCTACACAACAGGGTTCACTCAGCGACACACTGGGGTTCACACTGCGACACGCCGGGGTTCGCTCAGCGACACACCGGGGTTCACTCAGTCACACACTGGGGTTCACTGAGTGACACACCGGGGTTCACTCAGCGACACACCGGGTTTCACTCAGTCACACACTGGGGTTCACTCAGTGACACACCGGGGTTCACTCAGCGACACACCGGGGTTCACTCAGCGACACACCGGGATTCACTCAGTGACACACCTGGGTTCACTCAGCGACACACCGGGGTTCACTCAATCACACATCGGGGTTCACTTAGTGACACACCAGGGTTCACTATGCGACACACCGGGGTTCACTCAGTGACACACCTGGGTTCACTCAGTGACACACCTGGGTTCACTCAGTGACACACTGGCGTTCACTCAGCTGCACAACGGGGTTCACTCAGTGACACACCGGGGTTTACTCAGCGACACACCGGAGTTCACTCAGATACACAACGGGGTTCACTCAGTGACACACCGGGTTTCACTCAGCTATACACCGGGGTTCAGTCAGGCACACACCGGGGTTCACTCAGCGACACACTGGGGTTCACTCAGCGACACACTGGGGTTCACTCAGCGACACACTGGGGTTCACTCAGCGACACGCCGGGGTTCGCTCAGCGACACACCGGGGTTCACTCAGTCACACACTGGGGTTCACTCAGTGACACACCGGGGTTCACTCAGCGACACACCGAGGTTCACTCAGCGACACACCGGGGTTCACTAGCTACACAACGGGGTTCACTCAGTCACACACTGGGGTTCACTCAGCGACACACAGGGGTTCACTCAGCGATACGCCGGGGTTCGCTCAGCGACAAACCGGGGTTCACTCAGTCACACACTGGGGTTCACTCAGTGACACACCGGGGTTCACTCAGCGACACACCGGGGTTCATTCCGTGACACACCGGGGTTCACTCAGCGACACACCGGGGTTCACTCAGTCACACACCGGGGTTCACTCAGCGACACACCGGGGTTCATTCCGTGACACACTGGGGTTCACTCAGTGACACAACGGGGTTCACTCAGTCACACACCGGGGTTCACTCAGCGACACACCGAGGTTCACTCAGTCACACACCGGGGTTCACTCAGTCACAAACTGGGGTTCACTCAGCGACACACCGGGGTTCACTCAGTCACACACTGGGGATCACGCAGCGACACACCGGGGTTCACTCAGTCACACACTGGGGTTCACTCAGTGACACACCGGGGTTCGGTCAGGCACACACCCGGGTTCACTCACTGACACACCGGGGTTCACTCAGCTACACAACGGGGTTCACTCAGTCACACACTGGGGTTCACTCAGCGACACACCGGGGTTCACTCAGTCACACACTGGGGTTCACTCAGTGACACACCGGGGTTCGGTCAGGCACACACCCGGGTTCACTCAGTGACACACCGGGGTTCACTCAGCTACACAACAGGGTTCACTCAGCGACACACCGGGGTTCACTCAGCGACACACCGGGGTTCACTCAGCTACACACCGGGGTTCACTCAGCCACACAACGGGGTTCACTCAGTCGCACACTGGGGTTCACTCAGTCACACACCAGGGTTCACTGAGCGACACACCGGGGTTCACTCAGCGACACACCGGGGTTCACTCAGTCACACATTGGGATTCACTTAGTCTCACACTGGGGTTCACTCAGCGGCAGACCGGGGTTCACTCAGCGACACACCGGGGTTCACTCAGCGACACACCGGGGTTCAGTCAGTGACACACCAGGGTTCACGCAGAGACACACTGGGGTTCACTCAGCGACACACCGGGGTTCACACAGTGGCACAACGGGGTTCACTCAGCGACACACCGGAATTCACTCAGTGGCACAACGGGGTTCACTCAGCGACACACCGGGGTTCACTCCGTGACACCCCGGGGTTCACTCAGTGACACATGGGGGTTCACTCAGCGACACACCGGGGTTCACTCAGCGACACACCGGGGTTCACTCAGCTACACAACCGGGTTCACTCAGTGACACACCGGGGTTCACTCAGTGACACACTGGGATTCACTCAGTGACACACGGGGGTTCACTCAGCCACACAAAGGGGTTCACTCAGTGACACACTGGGATTCACTCAGTGACACACGGGGGTTCACTCAGCCACACAAAGGGGTTCACTCAGTGACAACCGGGGTTCAGTCAGGCACACACCGGGGTTCACTCAGTGACACACCGGGGTTCACTCAGCTGCACAAAGGAGTTCACTCAGTGACACACCGGGGTTCACTCAGCGACACACCGGGGTTCACTAGCTACAAAACGGGGTTCACTCAGTGACACACCAGGGTTCACTCAGCTGCACAAAGGAGTTCACTCAGTGACACACCGGGGTTCACTCAGCGACACACCGGGGTTGACTAGCTACACAACGGGGTTCACTCAGTGACACACCGGGGTACACTCAGCTGCACAAAGGAGTTCACTCAGTGACACACCGGGGTTCACTCAGCGACACACCGGGGTTCAATAGCTACACAACGGGGTTCACTCAGTGACACACCGGGGTTCGGTCAGGCACACACCTGGGTTCACTCAGTCACACACTGGGGATCACTCAGTGACACACCGGGGTTCACTCAGTGACACGCCGGGGTTCACTCAGTCACACACTGGGGTTCACTCAGTGACACACCGGGGTTCACTCAGTGACACACATGTGTTCACTCAGTCACACACCGGGATTCACTCAGCGACACACCGGGGTTCACTCAGGGACACACCGGGATTCACTCAGTGACACACCGGGGTTCACTCAGCGACACACAGGGGTTCACTCAGTCACACACTGGGGTTCACTCAGTGACACACCGGGGTTCACTCAGCGACACACCGGGATTCACTCAGCGACACACCGGGGTTCACTCAGTCACACACCGGGGTTCACTCAGTCACACACCGGGATTCACTCAGTGACACACCGGGGTTCACTCAGTCACACACTGGCGTTCACTCAGCGACACACCGGGGTTCACTCAGCGACACACCGGGATTCACTCAGCGACACACTGGGGTTCACTCAGCGACACACCGGGGTTCACTAAGCGACACACCGGGGTTCACTCAGCGACACACCGGGGTTCACTCAGTGACACACCTGGGTTCACTCAGCGACACACCGGGGTTCACTCAGTGACACACCTGGGTTCACTCAGTGACACACTGGCGTTCACTCAGATACACACCGGGGTTCACACAGTCACACACCGGGGTTCACTCAGCGACACACCGGGGTTCACTCAGTGACACACCTGGGTTCACTCAGTGACACACTGGCGTTCACTCAGCTACACAACGGGGTTCACTCAGCTACACAACAGGGTTCACTCAGTGACACACCGGGCTTCACTCAGCTACCCAACGGGGTTCACTCAGTGACACACCGGGGTTCACTCAGTCACACACTGGGGTTCACTCAGTCACACACCGGGGTTCACTCAGTGACACACCGGTCTTCACTCAGCTACCCAACGGGGTTCACTCAGTGACACACCGGGGTTCACTCAGTCACACACTGGGGTTCACTCAGTCACACACCGGGGTTCACTCAGTGACACACCTGGGGTTCACTCAGCGACACACCGGGATTCACTCAGTGACACACCGGGGTTCACTCAGTGACACACATGGGGTTCACTCAGCGACACACCGGGGTTCACTCAGTGAGACACCGGGTTTCACTCAGCTACACAACGGGGTTCACTCAGTGACACACCGGGGTTCACTCAGGGACACACTGGGGTTCACTCAGCGACACACCGGTGTTCACTCAGTCACACACCGGGGTTCACTCAGTGACACACCGGGGTTCACTCAGTCACACACCGGGGTTCACTCAGTCACACACCGCTGTTCACTCAGGGACACACCGGGGTTCACTCAGGGACACACCGGGATTCACTCAGTCACACACTGGGGTTCACTCAGCGACACACCGGGGTTCACTCAGTAACACACTGGGGTTCACTCAGTGACACACCGGGGTTCACTCAGTGACACACATGTGTTCACTCAGTCACACACCGGGGTTCATTCAGTCACACACCGGGGTTCAATAAGTCACACACCGGGGTTCACTCAGTGACACACCGGGGTTCACTCAGTGACACACCTGTGTTCACTCAGTCACACCTCGGGTTCACTCAGTCACACACTGGGGTTCACTCAGTCACACACCGGGGTTCATTCAGTCACACACCGGGGTTCAATCAGTCACACACCGGGGTTCACTCAGTGACACACCGGGGTTCACTCAGTGACACACTGGGGTTCACTCAGTTACACACTGGGGTTCGCTCAGTCACACACCGGGTTTCAATCAGTCACACACCGGGGGTCAATCAGTCACACACCGGGGTTCACTCAGCGACACACCGGGGTTCACTCAGTTACACACTGGGGTTCAATCAGTCACACACTGGGTTCACTCAGTCACACACCGGGGTTCAATCAGTCACACACCGGGGTTCACTCAGCGACACACCGGGATTCACTCAGTCACACACCGGGGTTCACTCAGTCACACACCGGGATTCACTCAGTCACACCTCGGGTTCACTCAGTCACACACCGGGGTTCAATCAGTCACACACTGGGGTTCACTCAGTCACACACCGGGCTTCAATCAGTCACACACCGGGGTTCACTCAGCGACACACCGGGATTCACTCAGTCACACACCGGGGTTCACTCAGTCACAAACCGGGGTTCACTCAGCGACACATTGGGGTTCACTCAGTGACACACCGGGGTTCACTCAGTGACACACCCGGGTTCACTGAGTGACACACCGGGGTTCACTCAGTCACACACCGGGGTTCACTCAGTCACACACCGGGATTCAATCAGCGACACACCGGGATTCACTCAGTGACACACCGGGATTCACTCAGTGACGCACCGGGATTCACTCAGCGACACACCGGGGTTCACTCAGCGACACACTGGGGTTCACTCAGTCACACACCGGGGTTCACTCAGTCACACACCGGGGTTCACTCAGTCACACACCGGGGTACACTCAGTGACACACCAGTGTTCACGCAGAGACACACCGGGATTCACTCAGTGACACACTGGGATTCACTCAGTCACACACCGGGGTTCACTCAGTGACACACTGGGGTTCACTCAGTGACACACCGGGGTTCACTCAGTGACACACCGGGGTTCACTCAGTCACACACCGGGGTTCACTCAGCGACACATTGGGGTTCACTCAGTGACACACCGGGATTCACTCAGTGACACACCGGGGTTCACTCAGTCACACACCGGGGTTCACTCAGCGACACACCGGGATTCACTCAGTGACACACCGGGATTCACTCAGTGACGCACCGGGATTCACTGAGTGACACACTGGGGTTCACTCAGTCACACACCGGGGTTCACTCAGTGACACACTGGGGTTCACTCAGTGACACACCAGGGTTCACGCAGAGACACACCAGGATTCACTCAGTGACACACTGGGGTTCACACAGCTACCCAACGGGGTTCACTCAGTGACACACCGGGGTTCACTCAGTCACACACTGGGGTTCACTCAGTCACACACCGGGGTTCACTCAGTGACACACCGGGCTTCACTCAGCTACCCAACGGGGTTCACTCAGTGACACACCGGGGTTCACTCAGTCACACACTGGGGTTCACTCAGTCACACACCGGGGTTCACTCAGTGACACAGCTGGGGTTCACTCAGCGACACACCGGGGTTCACTCAGTGACACACCGGGGTTCACTCAGTGACACACCGGGGTTCACTCAGCGACACACTGGGGTTCACTCAGCGACACACCGGGGTTCACTCAGTCACACACCGGGGTTCACTCAGTGACACACCGGGGTTCACTCAGTCACACACCGGGATTCACTCAGTGACACACCGGGGTTCACTCAGTGACACACATGGGGTTCACTCAGCGACACACCGGGGTTCACTCAGTGAGACACCGGGTTTCACTCAGCTACACAACGGGGTTCACTCAGTGACACACCGGGGTTCACTCAGGGACACACTGGGGTTCACTCAGCGACACACCGGGGTTCACTCAGTCACACACCGGGGTTCACTCAGTGACACACCGGGGTTCACTCAGTCACACACCGGGGTTCACTCAGTCACACACCGGGATTCACTCAGGGACACACCGGGGTTCACTCAGCGACACACCGGGGTTCACTCAGTCACACACTGGGGTTCACTCAGTGACACACCAGGGTTCACTCAGTGACACACCGGGGTTCACTCAGTGACACACATGTGTTCACTCAGTCACACACCGGGGTTCATTCAGTCACACACCGGGGTTCAATAAGTCACACACCGGGGTTCACTCAGTGACACACCGGGGTTCACTCAGTGACACACCTGTGTTCACTCAGTCACACCTCGGGTTCACTCAGTCACACACTGGGGTTCATTCAGTCACACACCGGGGTTCAATCAGTCACACACCGGGGTTCACTCAGTGACACACCGGGGTTCACTCAGTGACACACTTGGGTTCACTCAGTTACACACTGGGGTTCGCTCAGTAACACACCGGGTTTCAATCATTCACACACCGGGGGTCAATCAGTCACACACCGGGGTTCACTCAGCGACACACCGGGGTTCACTCAGTTACACACTGGGTTTCAATCAGTCACACACTGGGGTTCACTCAGCGACACACCGGGATTCACTCAGTCACACACCGGGGTTCACTCAGTCACACACCGGGGTTCAATCAGTCACACACCGGGGTTCACTCAGTGACACACCGGGTTTCACTCAGCGACACACCGGGATTCACTCAGTCACACCTCGGGTTCACTCAGTCACACACCGGGGTTCAATCAGTCACACACTGGGGTTCACTCAGTCACACACCGGGGTTCAATCAGTCACACACCGGGGTTCACTCAGCGACACACCGGGGTTCACTCAATCACACACCGGGGTTCACTTAGTGACACACCAGCGTTCACTCAGATACACAAATGGGTTCACTCAGTGACACACCGGGGTTCACTCAGATACACAACGGGGTTCACTCAGTGACACACCTGGGTTCACTCAGTGACACACTGGCGTTCACTCAGCTGCACAACGGGGTTCACTCAGCGACACACCGGGGTTCACTCAGTGACACACCGGGGTTTACTCAGCGACACACCGGGTTCACTCAGATACACAACGGGGTTCACTCAGTGACACACCGGGGTTCACTCAGCTATACACCGGGGTTCAGTCAGGCACACACCGCGGTTCACTCAGCTATACACTGGGGTTCACTCAGTCACAAACCGGTGTTCACTCAGCGACACATTGGGGTTCACTCAGTGACACACCGGGGTTCACTCAGTGACACACCCGGGTTCACTGAGTGACACACCGGGGTTCACTCAGTCACACACCGGGGTTCACTCAGTCACACACCGGGATTCAATCAGCGACACACCGGGATTCACTCAGTGACACACCGGGATTCACTCAGTGACGCACCGGGATTCACTCAGCGACACACCGGGGTTCACTCAGCGACACACTGGGGTTCACTCAGTCACACACCGGGGTTCACTCAGTCACACACCGGGGTTCACTCAGTCACACACCGGGGTACACTCAGTGACACACCAGTGTTCACGCAGAGACACACCGGGATTCACTCAGTGACACACTGGGATTCACTCAGTCACACACCGGGGTTCACTCAGTGACACACTGGGGTTCACTCAGTGACACACCGGGGTTCATTCAGTGACACACCGGGGTTCACTCAGTCACACACCGGGGTTCACTCAGCGACACATTGGGGTTCACTCAGTGACACACCGGGATTCACTCAGTGACACACCGGGGTTCACTCAGTCACACACCGGGGTTCACTCAGCGACACACCGGGATTCACTCAGTGACACACCGGGATTCACTCAGTGACGCACCGGGATTCACTCAGTGACACACTGGGGTTCACTCAGTGACACACCAGGGTTCACGCAGAGACACACCAGGATTCACTCAGTCACACACTGGGGTTCACTCAGCGACACACCGGGGTTCACTCAGTCACACACTGGGGTTCACTCAGTGACACACCAGGGTTCACTCAGTGACACACCGGGGTTCACTCAGTGACACACCGGGGTTCACTCAGTGACACACATGTGTTCACTCAGTCACACACCGGGGTTCATTCAGTCACACACCGGGGTTCAATAAGTCACACACCGGGGTTCACTCAGTGACACACCGGGGTTCACACAGTGACACACCTGTGTTCACTCAGTCACACCTCGGGTTCACTCAGTCACACACTGGGGTTCACTCAGTCACACACCGGGGTTCATTCAGTCACACACCGGGGTTCAATCAGTCACACACCGGGGTTCACTCAGCGACACACCGGGGTTCACTCAGTTACACACTGGGGTTCAATCAGTCACACACTGGGGTTCACTCAGTCACACACCGGGGTTCAATCAGTCACACACCGGGGTTCACTCAGCGACACACCGGGATTCACTCAGTCACACACCGGGGTTCACTCAGTCACACACCGGGGTTCAATCAGTCACACACCGGGGTTCACTCAGTGACACACCGGGGTTCACTCAGCGACACACCCGGATTCACACAGTGACACAACGGGGTTCACTCAGTCACACACCGGGGTTCACTCAGTCATAAACCAGGGTTCACTCAGCGACACACCGGGTTTCACTCAGTCACACACTGGGGTTCACTCAGCGACACACCGGGGTTCACTCAGCGACACAGCGGGGTTCAGCCAGTCACACACCGGGCTTCACTCAGCGACACACCGGGGTTCACTCAGTCACACACCGTGGTTCACTCAGTCACACACTGGGGTTCACTCAGCGACACACCGGGGTTCACTCAGTCACACACTGGGGTTCACTCAGCGACACAACGGGGTTCACTCAGTGACACACCGGGGTTCACTCAGCGACACACCGGGATTCACTCATCGACACACCGGGGTTCAGTCAGTGACACACTGGTGTTCACTCAGCCACACACCGGGGTTCACTCAGTCACACACCGGGGTTCACTCAGTCACACACCGGGATTCACTCAGCGACACACCGGGGTTCACTCAGATACACAAGGGGGTTCACTCAGTCACACACCGGGATTCACTCAGCGACACACCGGGGTTCACTCAGTCACACACCGGGGTTCACTCAGTCACACACCGGGATTCACTCAGCGACACACCGGGATTCACTCAGCGACACACCGGTATTCACTCAGCGACACACAGGGGTTCACTCAGCGACACACCGGGATTCACTCAGCGACACACTGGGGTTCACTCAGCGACACACCGGGGTTCACTCAGCGACACACCGGGGTTCACTCAGTGACACACCTGGGTTCACTCAGCGACACACCGGGGTTCACTCAGTGACACAACGGAGTTCACTCAGCGACACACCGGGGTTCACTCAGATACACAAGGGGGTTCACTCAGTGACACACCGGGGTTCGCTCAGTGACACACCTGGGTTCACTCAGCGACACACCGGGGTTCACTCAGTGACACACCTGGGTTCACTCAGCGACACACCGGGGTTCACTCAGTGACACACCTGGGTTCACTCAGCGACACACCGGGGTTCACTCAGATACACAAGGGGGTTCACTCAGTCACACACCGGGGTTCACTCAGCGACACGCCGGGGTTTGCTCAGTCACACACCGGGATTCACTCAGTCACACACTGGGGTTCACTCAGTGACACACCGGGGTTCACTCAGTCACACACCGGGATTCACTCAGTGACACACCGGGGTTCACTCAGTGACACACCGGGGTTCACTCAGTCACACACCGGGGTTTGCTCAGTCACACACTGGGGTTCACTCAGTGACACACCGGGGTTCACTCAGTCACACACCGGGATTCACTCAGTGACACACCGGGGTTCGCTCACCGACACACCGGGGTTCACTCAGTGACACACCGGGGTTCACTCAGTCACACACAGGGGTTCACTCAGTGACACACTGGGATTCACTCAGTGACACACCGGGGTTCACTCAGCGACACACCGAGGTTCACTCAGTGACACACCGGGGTTCACTCAGTCACACACAGGGGTTCACTCAGCGACACACTGGTGTTCACTCAGCGACACACCGGGGTTCACTCAGCTACACAACGGGGTTCACTCAGCTACACACCCGGGTTCAGTCAGGCACACACAGAGATTCACTCCGTGACACACCGGGGTTCACTCAGGCACACACCGGGGTTCACTCAGTGACACACCGCGGTTCATTTAGCGACACACTGGGGTTCACTCAGTGATACACCGGGGTTCACTCAGCTACACACCGGGGTTCAGTCAGGCACACACCGGGGTTCACTCTGTGACACACAGGGGTTCACACCATGACACACTGGGGTTCACACTGCGATGCACCGGGGTTCACTCAGGGACACACTGGGGTTCACTCAGCGACACACCGGGATTCACACAGTGACACACTGGGGTTCACTCAGTCACACACCGGGGTTCACTCAGTCATAAACCAGGGTTCACTCAGCGACACACCGGGTTTCACTCAGTCACACACTGGGGTTCACTCAGCGACACACCGGGGTTCACTCAGCGACACAGCGGGGTTCACTCAGTCACAAACCGGGCTTCACTCAGCGACACACCGGGGTTCACTCAGTCACACACTGGGGTTCACTCAGCGACACAACGGGGTTCACTCAGTCACACACAGGGGTTCACTCAGTGACACACCGGGGTTCACTCAGTCACACACCGGGATTCACTCAGCGACACACCGGGGTTCACTCAGATACACAAGGGGGTTCACTCAGTCACACACCGGGATTCACTCAGCGACACACCGGGGTTCACTCAGCGACACACCGGGATTCACTCAACGACACACTGGGGTTCACTCAGCGACACACCGGGGTTCACTCAGCGACACACCGGGGT
This sequence comes from Scyliorhinus torazame, assembly GCF_047496885.1. NCBI lineage: Eukaryota > Metazoa > Chordata > Chondrichthyes > Carcharhiniformes > Scyliorhinidae > Scyliorhinus > Scyliorhinus torazame. Next base: position 64,243,588 of record NC_092727.1, on the reverse strand, counting down.
TCATTCAGTGAAACACCTCGGTTCACTCAGCGACACACCGGGGTTCACTCAGATACACAAGGGGGTTCACTCAGTGACACACCGGGGTTCGGTCAGCACACACACGGGTTCACTCAGTGACACACCGGGGTTCACTCAGCTACACACCGGGGTTCAGTCAGGCACACACCGGGGTTCACTCAGCGACAAATTGGGGTTCACTCAGCGACACGCCGGGGTTTGCTCAGTCACACACTGGGGTTCACTCAGTGACACACCGGGGTTCACTCAGTCACACACCGGGATTCACTCAGTGACACACCGGGGTTCGCTCACCGACACACCGGGGTTCACTCAGTGACACACCGGGGTTCACTCAGTCACACACAGGGGTTCACTCAGTGACACACTGGGATTCACACAGTGACACACCGGGGTTCACTCAGCGACACACCGAGGTTCACTCAGTGACACATTGGGATTCACTCAGTCACACACTGGGGTTCACTCAGTCACACACCGGGGTTCACTCAGTCACACACCGGGGTTCACTCAGCGACACACCGGGGTTCAATCAGTCACACACTGGGGTTCACTCAGTGACACACCGGGGTTCACTCAGTGACACACCGGGATTCACTCAGCGACACACCGGGGTTCACTCCGTGACACACCGGGGTTCACACCATGACACACTGGGGTTCACTCAGCGATGCACCGGGGTTCACTCAGTCACACACCGGGGTTCACACAGTCACACACCGGGGTTCACTCAGCGACACACCGGGGTTCACTCAGCGATACACCGGGGTTCAGTCAGTCACACCCTGGGGTTCACTCAGCGACACACCGGGGTTCACTCAGTCACACACAGGGGTTCACTCAGCGACACACCGGGGTTCCCTCAGATACACAAGGGGGTTCACTCAGTCACACACCGGGATTCACTCAGCGACACACCGGGGTTCACTCAGTCACACACCGGGGTTCACTCAGTCACACACCGGGATTCACTCAGCGACACACCGGGATTCACTCAGCGACACACCGGTATTCACTCAGCGACACACAGGGGTTCACGCAGCGACACACCGGGATTCACTCAGCGACACACTGGGGTTCACTCAGCGACACACCGGGGTTCACTCAGCGACACACCGGGGTTCACTCAGTGACACACCTGGGTTCACTCAGCGACACACCGGGGTTCACTCAGTGACACAACGGAGTTCACTCAGCGACACACCGGGGTTCACTCAGATACACAAGGGGGTTCGCTCAGTGACACACCTGGGTTCACTCAGCGACACACCGGGGTTCACTCAGATACACAAGGGGGTTCACTCAGTCACACACCGGGATTCACTCAGTCACACACTGGGGTTCACTCAGTGACACACCGGGGTTCACTCAGTCACACACCGGGATTCACTCAGTGACACACCGGGGTTCACTCAGTGACACACCGGGGTTCACTCAGTCACACACCGGGGTTTGCTCAGTCACACACTGGGGTTCACTCAGTGACACACCGGGGTTCACTCAGTCACACACCGGGATTCACTCAGTGACACACCGGGGTTCGCTCACCGACACACCGGGGTTCACTCAGTGACACACCGGGGTTCACTCAGTCACACACAGGGGTTCACTCAGTGACACACTGGGATTCACTCAGTGACACACCGGGGTTCACTCAGCGACACACCGAGGTTCACTCAGTGACACACCGGGGTTCACTCAGTCACACACAGGGGTTCACTCAGCGACACACTAGTGTTCACTCAGCGACACACCGGGGTTCACTCAGCTACACAACGGGGTTCACTCAGCTACACACCGGGGTTCAGTCAGGCACACACAGAGATTCACTCCGTGACACACCGGGGTTCACTCAGGCACACACCGGGGTTCACTCAGTGACACACCGCGGTTCATTTAGCGACACACTGGGGTTCACTCAGTGATACACCGGGGTTCACTCAGCTACACACCGGGGTTCAGTCAGGCACACACCGGGGTTCACTCTGTGACACACAGGGGTTCACACCATGACACACTGGGGTTCACACTGCGATGCACCGGGGTTCACTCAGGGACACACTGGGGTTCACTCAGTCACACACCGGGGTTCACTCAGTCATAAACCAGGGTTCACTCAGCGACACACCGGGTTTCACTCAGTCACAAACCGGGCTTCACTCAGCGACACACCGGGGTTCACTCAGTCACACACTGGGGTTCACTCAGCGACACAACGGGGTTCACTCAGTCACACACAGGGGTTCACTCAGTGACACACCGGGGTTCACTCAGTCACACACCGGGATTCACTCAGCGACACACCGGGGTTCACTCAGATACACAAGGGGGTTCACTCAGTCACACACCGGGATTCACTCAGCGACACACCGGGGTTCACTCAGCGACACACCGGGATTCACTCAACGACACACTGGGGTTCACTCAGCGACACACCGGGGTTCACTCAGCGACACACCGGGGTTCATTCAGTGAAACACCTCGGTTCACTCAGCGACACACCGGGGTTCACTCAGATACACAAGGGGGTTCACTCAGTGACACACCGGGGTTCGGTCAGCACACACACGGGTTCACTCAGTGACACACCGGGGTTCACTCAGCTACACACCGGGGTTCAGTCAGGCACACACCGGGGTTCACTCAGCGACAAATTGGGGTTCACTCAGCGACACGCCGGGGTTTGCTCAATCACACACTGGGGTTCACTCAGTGACACACCGGGGTTCACTCAGTCACACACCGGGATTCACTCAGTGACACACCGGGGTTCGCTCACCGTCACACCGGGGTTCACTCAGTGACACACCGGGGTTCACTCAGTCACACACAGGGGTTCACTCAGTGACACACTGGGATTCACACAGTGACACACCGGGTTTCACTCAGCGACACACCGAGGTTCACTCAGTGACACATTGGGATTCACTCAGTCACACACTGGGGTTCACTCAGTCACACACCGGGGTTCACTCAGTCACACACCGGGGTTCACTCAGCGACACACCGGGGTTCACTCAGTCACACACTGGGGTTCACTCAGTGACACACCGGGGTTCACTCAGTGACACACCGGGATTCACTCAGCGACACACCGGGGTTCACTCCGTGACACACCGGGGTTCACACCATGACACACTGGGGTTCACTCAGCGACACACCGGGGTTCACTCAGCGATACACCGGGGTTCAGTCAGTCACACCCTGGGGTTCACTCAGCGACACACCGGGGTTCACTCAGTCACACACAGGGGTTCACTCAGCGACACACCGGGGTTCACTAAGCGACACACCGGGATTCACTCAGTGACACACCGGGGTTCACTCAGCGACACACCGGGGTTCACTCAGTGACACACCGGGGTTCACTTAGTGACACACCAGGGTTCACTCAGCGACACACAGGGGTTCACTCAGCGACACACCGGGGTTCACTCAGCGACACACCGGGATTCACTCAGTGACACACCGGGGTTCACTCAGCGACACACCGGGGTTCACTCAGCGACACACCGGGGTTCACTTAGTGACACAACAGGGTTCACTCAGCGACACACCGGGGTTCACTCAGTGACACACCTGGGTTCACTCAGTGACACATTGGCGTTCACTCAGCTGCACAACGGGGTTCACTCAGTGACACACCGGGGTTTACTCAGCGACACACGGGGTTCACTCAGATACAAAACGGGGTTCACTCAGTGACACACCGGGGTTCACTCAGCTATACACCGGGGTTCAGTCAGGCACACACCGCGGTTCATTCAGCGACACACCGGGGATCACTCAGCGACACACTGGGGTTCACTCAGCGACACGCCGGGGTTCGCTCAGCGACACACCGGGGTTCACTCAGTCACACACAGGGGTTCACTCAGTGAGACACCGGGATTCACTCAGTGACACACCGAGGTTCACTCAGTGACACACTGGGGTTCACTAAGTCACACACAGGGGTTCACTCAGTGACACACCGGGGTTCACTCAGCGACACACCGAGGTTCACTCAGTGACACACTGGGGTTCACTCAGTGACACAACGGGGTTCACTCAGTCACACACTGGGGTTCACTCAGCGACACACCGGGGTTCACTCAGCGACACACTGGGGTTCACTCAGTCACACACTGGTGTTCATTCAGCGACACACCGGGGTTCACTCAGCGACACAGCGGGGTTCACTCAGTCACACACCGGGGTTCACTCAGCGACACACCGGGGTTCACTCAGTCACACACAGGGGTTCACTCAGCGACACACTAGTGTTCACTCAGCGACACACCGGGGTTCACTCAGCTACACAACGGGGTTCACTCAGCTACACACCGGGGTTCAGTCAGGCACACACAGAGATTCACTCCGTGACACACCGGGGTTCACTCAGGCACACACCGGGGTTCACTCAGTGACACACCGCGGTTCATTTAGCGACACACTGGGGTTCACTCAGTGATACACCGGGGTTCACTCAGCTACACACCGGGGTTCAGTCAGGCACACACCGGGGTTCACTCTGTGACACACAGGGGTTCACACCATGACACACTGGGGTTCACACTGCGATGCACCGGGGTTCACTCAGGGACACACTGGGGTTCACTCAGTCACACACCGGGGTTCACTCAGTCATAAACCAGGGTTCACTCAGCGACACACCGGGTTTCACTCAGTCACAAACCGGGCTTCACTCAGCGACACACCGGGGTTCACTCAGTCACACACTGGGGTTCACTCAGCGACACAACGGGGTTCACTCAGTCACACACAGGGGTTCACTCAGTGACACACCGGGGTTCACTCAGTCACACACCGGGATTCACTCAGCGACACACCGGGGTTCACTCAGATACACAAGGGGGTTCACTCAGTCACACACCGGGATTCACTCAGCGACACACCGGGGTTCACTCAGCGACACACCGGGATTCACTCAACGACACACTGGGGTTCACTCAGCGACACACCGGGGTTCACTCAGCGACACACCGGGGTTCATTCAGTGAAACACCTCGGTTCACTCAGCGACACACCGGGGTTCACTCAGATACACAAGGGGGTTCACTCAGTGACACACCGGGGTTCGGTCAGCACACACACGGGTTCACTCAGTGACACACCGGGGTTCACTCAGCTACACACCGGGGTTCAGTCAGGCACACACCGGGGTTCACTCAGCGACAAATTGGGGTTCACTCAGCGACACGCCGGGGTTTGCTCAATCACACACTGGGGTTCACTCAGTGACACACCGGGGTTCACTCAGTCACACACCGGGATTCACTCAGTGACACACCGGGGTTCGCTCACCGTCACACCGGGGTTCACTCAGTGACACACCGGGGTTCACTCAGTCACACACAGGGGTTCACTCAGTGACACACTGGGATTCACACAGTGACACACCGGGTTTCACTCAGCGACACACCGAGGTTCACTCAGTGACACATTGGGATTCACTCAGTCACACACTGGGGTTCACTCAGTCACACACCGGGGTTCACTCAGTCACACACCGGGGTTCACTCAGCGACACACCGGGGTTCACTCAGTCACACACTGGGGTTCACTCAGTGACACACCGGGGTTCACTCAGTGACACACCGGGATTCACTCAGCGACACACCGGGGTTCACTCCGTGACACACCGGGGTTCACACCATGACACACTGGGGTTCACTCAGCGACACACCGGGGTTCACTCAGCGATACACCGGGGTTCAGTCAGTCACACCCTGGGGTTCACTCAGCGACACACCGGGGTTCACTCAGTCACACACAGGGGTTCACTCAGCGACACACCGGGGTTCACTAAGCGACACACCGGGATTCACTCAGTGACACACCGGGGTTCACTCAGCGACACACCGGGGTTCACTCAGTGACACACCGGGGTTCACTTAGTGACACACCAGGGTTCACTCAGCGACACACAGGGGTTCACTCAGCGACACACCGGGGTTCACTCAGCGACACACCGGGATTCACTCAGTGACACACCGGGGTTCACTCAGCGACACACCGGGGTTCACTCAGCGACACACCGGGGTTCACTTAGTGACACAACAGGGTTCACTCAGCGACACACCGGGGTTCACTCAGTGACACACCTGGGTTCACTCAGTGACACATTGGCGTTCACTCAGCTGCACAACGGGGTTCACTCAGTGACACACCGGGGTTTACTCAGCGACACACGGGGTTCACTCAGATACAAAACGGGGTTCACTCAGTGACACACCGGGGTTCACTCAGCTATACACCGGGGTTCAGTCAGGCACACACCGCGGTTCATTCAGCGACACACCGGGGATCACTCAGCGACACACTGGGGTTCACTCAGCGACACGCCGGGGTTCGCTCAGCGACACACCGGGGTTCACTCAGTCACACACAGGGGTTCACTCAGTGAGACACCGGGATTCACTCAGTGACACACCGAGGTTCACTCAGTGACACACTGGGGTTCACTAAGTCACACACAGGGGTTCACTCAGTGACACACCGGGGTTCACTCAGCGACACACCGAGGTTCACTCAGTGACACACTGGGGTTCACTCAGTGACACAACGGGGTTCACTCAGTCACACACTGGGGTTCACTCAGCGACACACCGGGGTTCACTCAGCGACACACTGGGGTTCACTCAGTCACACACTGGTGTTCATTCAGCGACACACCGGGGTTCACTCAGCGACACAGCGGGGTTCACTCAGTCACACACCGGGGTTCACTCAGCGACACACCGGGGTTCACTCAGTCACACACCGTGGTTCACTCAGTCACACACTGGGGTTCATTCAGCGACACACCGGGGTTCACCCTGTCACACACTGGGGTTCACTCAGCGACACACCGGGGTTCACTCAGTCACACACAAGGGTTCACTCAGTGACACACCGGGGTTCACTCAGCGACACACCGGGATTCACTCAGCGACACACCGGGGTTCACTCAGTCACACACCGGGGTTCACTCAGTCACACACCGGGGTTCACTCAGTCACACACCGGGGTTCACTCAGATACACAAGGGGGTTCACTCAGTCACACACCGGGATTGACTCAGTGACACACCCGGGTTCACTCAGTGACACACCCGGGTTCACTCAGCGACACACTGGGGTTCACTCAGCGACACACTGGGGTTCACTCAGCGACACACCGGGGTTCACTCAGCGCCACACCGGGGTTCACTCAGCGACACACTGGGGTTCACTCAGCGACACACTGGGGTTCACTCAGCGACACACCGGGATTCACTCAGCGCCACACCGGGGTTCACTCAGAGACACACCGGGGTTCAGTCAGCGACACACTGGGGTTCACTCAGCGACACACCGGGGTTCACTCAGCGACACACCGGGGTTCACTTAGCGCCACACCGGGGTTCACTCAGCGGCACACTGGGGTTCACTCAGCGACACACTGGGGTTCACTCAGCGACACACCGGGGTTCACTCAGCGCCACACCGGGGTTCACTCAGCGACACAGTGGGGTTCACTCAGCGACACACCGGGGTTCACTCAGCGACACACCGTGGTTCACTCAGCGACACACCGGGATTCACTCAGCGACACACTGGGGTTCACTCAGCGACACACCGGGGTTCGGTCAGCGACACACCGGGGTTCACTCAGCGACAAATTGGGGTTCACTCAGCGACACGCCGGGGTTTGCTCAGTCACACACCGGGATTCACTCAGTCACACACCGGGGTTCGCTCACCGACACACCGGGGTTCACTCAGTGACACACCGGGATTCACTCAGTCACACACAGGGGTTCACTCAGTGACACACCGGGATTCACTCAGCGACACACCGGGGTTCACTCAGCGACACACCGGGGTTCACTCAGCGACACACTGGGGTTCACTCAGCGACACACCGGGGTTCACTCAGCGACACACCGGGGTTCACTCAGCGCCACACCGGGGTTCACTCAGCGACACACTGGGGTTCACTCAGCGACACACTGGGGTTCACTCAGCGCCACACCGGGGTTCACTCAGCGACACACTGGGGTTCACTCAGCGACACACTGGGGTTCACTCAGCGACACACCGGGGTTCACTCAGCGCCACACCGGGGTTCACTCAGCGACACACTGGGGTTCACTCAGCGACACACCGGGGTTCACTCAGCGACACACTGGGGTTCACTCAGCGACACACCGTGGTTCACTCAGCGCCACACCGGGGTTCACTCAGCGACACACTGGGGTTCACTCAGCGACACACCGGGGTTCACTCAGCGACATACCGGGATTCACTCAGCGACACACTGGGGTTCACTCAGCGACACACCGGGGTTCGGTCAGCGACACACCGGGGTTCACTCAGCGACAAATTGGGGTTCACTCAGCGACACGCCGGGGTTTGCTCAGTCACACACCGGGATTCACTCAGTCACACACCGGGGTTCGCTCACCGACACACCGGGGTTCACTCAGTGACACACCGGGGTTCACTCAGTCACACACAGGGGTTCACTCAGTGACACACCGGGATTCACTCAGTGACACACCGGGGTTCACTCAGCGACACACCGGGGTTCACTCAGCGACACACTGGGGTTCACTCAGCGACACACCGGGGTTCACTCAGCGACACACCGGGGTTCACTCAGCGCCACACCGGGGTTCACTCAGCGACACACTGGGGTTCACTCAGCGACACACTGGGGTTCACTCAGCGACACACCAGGGTTCACTCTGCGCCACACCGGGGTTCACTCAGCGACACACTGGGGTTCACTCAGCGACACACCGGGGTTCACTCAGCGACACACCGGGATTCACTCAGCGACACACTGGGGTTCACTCAGCGACACACCGGGGTTCACTCAGCGCCACACCGGGGTTCACTCAGCGACACACAGGGGTTCACTCAGCGACACACCGGGGTTCACTCAGCGACACACCGGGATTGACTCAGCGACACACTGGGGTTCACTCAGCGACACACCGGGGTTCACTCAGCGACACACCGGGATTGACTCAGCGACACACACGGGTTCATTCAGCGACACACCGGGGTTCACTCAGCGACAAATTGGGGTTCACTCAGCGACACGCCGGGGTTTGCTCAGTCACACACCGGGATTCACTCAGTCACACACCGGGTTTCGCTCACCGACACACCGGGGTTCACTCAGTGACACACGGGGGTTCACTCAGTCACACACAGGGGTTCACTCAGTGACACACCGGGATTCACTCAGTGACACACCGGGGTTCACTCAGCGACACACCGGGGTTCACTCAGTGACACACTGGGGTTCACTCAGTGACACAACAGGGTTCACTCAGTCACACACTGGGGTTCACTCAGCGACACACTGGGATTCACTCAGTGGCACACCGGAATTCACTCAGTGACACAACGGGGTTCACTCAGTCACACACTGGGGTTAACTCAGCGACACACCGGGATTCACTCAGTCACACACCGGGGTTCACTCAGCGACACACCGAGGTTCACTCAGTGACACACTGTGGTTCACTCAGTGACACAACGGGGTTCACTCAGTCACACACTGGGGTTCACTCAGTCACACACCGTGGTTCACTCAGTCACACACTGGGGTTCATTCAGCGACACACCGGGGTTCACCCTGTCACACACTGGGGTTCACTCAGCGACACACCGGGGTTCACTCAGTCACACACAAGGGTTCACTCAGTGACACACCGGGGACCACTCAGTGACACACCGGGACTCACTCAGCGACACACCGGGGTTCACTCAGTCACACACCGGGGTTCACTCAGTCACACACCGGGGTTCACTCAGTCACACACCGGGGTTCACTCAGATACACAAGGGGGTTCACTCAGTCACACACCGGGATTGACTCAGTGACACACCCGGGTTCACTCAGTGACACACCCGGGTTCACTCAGCGACACACTGGGGTTCATTCAGCGACACACTGGGGTTCACTCAGCGACACACCGGGGTTCACTCAGCGCCACACCGGGGTTCACTCAGCGACACACTGGGGTTCACTCAGCGACACACCGGGGTTCACTCAGCGACACACCGGGATTCACTCAGCGCCACACCGGGGTTCACTCAGCGACACACCGGGGTTCACTCAGCGACACACTGGGGTTCACTCAGCGACACACCGGGGTTCGGTCAGCGACACACCGGGGTTCACTCAGCGACAAATTGGGGTTCACTCAGCGACACGCCGGGGTTTGCTCAGTCACACACCGGGATTCACTCAGTCACACACCGGGGTTCGCTCACCGACACACCGGGGTTCACTCAGTGACACACCGGGGTTCACTCAGTCACACACAGGGGTTCACTCAGTGACACACCGGGATTCACTCAGTGACACACCGGGGTTCACTCAGCGACACACCGGGGTTCACTCAGCGACACACTGGGGTTCACTCAGCGACACACCGGGGTTCACTCAGCGACACACCGGGGTTCACTCAGCGCCACACCGGGGTTCACTCAGCGACACACTGGGGTTCACTCAGCGACACACTGGGGTTCACTCAGCGCCACACCGGGGTTCACTCAGCGACACACTGGGGTTCACTCAGCGACACACTGGGGTTCACTCAGCGACACACCGGGGTTCACTCAGCGCCACACCGGGGTTCACTCAGCGACACACCGGGGTTCACTCAGCGACACACCGGGGTTCACTCAGCGACACACCGGGGTTCACTCAGCGACACACTGGGGTTCACTCAGCGACACACCGTGGTTCACTCAGCGCCACACCGGGGTTCACTCAGCGACACACTGGGGTTCACTCAGCGACACACCGGGGTTCACTCAGCGACATACCGGGATTCACTCAGCGACACACTGGGGTTCACTCAGCGACACACCGGGGTTCGGTCAGCGACACACCGGGGTTCACTCAGCGACAAATTGGGGTTCACTCAGCGACACGCCGGGGTTTGCTCAGTCACACACCGGGATTCGCTCAGTCACACACCGGGGTTCGCTCACCGACACACCGGGGTTCACTCAGTGACACACCGGGGTTCACTCAGTCACACACAGGGGTTCACTCAGTGACACACCGGGATTCACTCAGTGACACACCGGGGTTCACTCAGCGACACACCGGGGTTCACTCAGCGACACACTGGGGTTCACTCAGCGACACACCGGGGTCCACTCAGCGACACACCGGGGTTCACTCAGTGCCACACCGGGGTTCACTCAGCGACACACTGGGGTTCACTCAGCGACACACTGGGGTACACTCAGCGACACACCGGGGTTCACTCAGCGCCACACCGGGGTTCACTCAGCGACACACTGGGGTTCACTCAGCGACACACCGGGGTTCACTCAGCGACACACCGGGATTCACTCAGCGACACACTGGGGTTCACTCAGCGACACACCGGCGTTCACTCAGCGCCACACCGGGGTTCACTCAGCGACACACTGGGGTTCACTCAGCGACACACTGGGGTTCACTCAGCGACACACCGGGGTTCACTCAGCGACACACCGGGATTGACTCAGCGACACACTGGGGTTCACTCAGCGACACACCGGGGTTCACTCAGCGACACACCGGGATTGACTCAGCGACACACACGGGTTCACTCAGCGACACACCGGGGTTCACTCAGCGACAAATTGGGGTTCACTCAGCGACACGCCGGGGTTTGCTCAGTCACACACCGGGATTCACTCAGTCACACACCGGGGTTCGCTCACCGACACACCGGGGTTCACTCAGTGACACACGGGGGTTCACTCAGTCACACACAGGGGTTCACTCAGTGACACACCGGGATTCACTCAGTGACACACCGGGGTTCACTCAGCGACACACCGGGGTTCACTCAGTGACACACTGGGGTTCACTCAGTGACACAACAGGGTTCACTCAGTCACACACTGGGGTTCACTCAGCGACACACTGGGATTCACTCAGTGACACACCGGAATTCACTCAGTGACACAACGGGGTTCACTCAGTCACACACTGGGGTTAACTCAGCGACACACCGGGATTCACTCAGTCACACACCGGGGTTCACTCAGCGACACACCGGGGTTCACTCAGCGACACACTGGGGTTCACTCAGCGACACACCGGGGTTCACTCAGCGACACACCGGGGTTCACTCAGCGCCACACCGGGGTTCACTCAGCGACACACTGGGGTTCACTCAGCGACACACTGGGGTTCACTCAGCGCCACACCGGGGTTCACTCAGCGACACACTGGGGTTCACTCAGCGACACACTGGGGTTCACTCAGCGACACACCGTGGTTCACTCAGCGCCACACCGGGGTTCACTCAGCGACACACCGGGGTTCACTCAGCGACACACCGGGGTTCACTCAGCGACACACCGGGGTTCACTCAGCGACACACTGGGGTTCACTCAGCGACACACCGTGGTTCACTCAGCGCCACACCGGGGTTCACTCAGCGACACACTGGGGTTCACTCAGCGACACACCGGGGTTCACTCAGCGACATACCGGGATTCACTCAGCGACACACTGGGGTTCACTCAGCGACACACCGGGTTTCGGTCAGCGACACACCGGGGTTTACTCAGCGACAAATTGGGGTTCACTCAGCGACACGCCGGGGTTTGCTCAGTCACACACCGGGATTCACTCAGTCACACACCGGGGTTCGCTCACCGACACACCGGGGTTCACTCAGTGACACACCGGGGTTCACTCAGTCACACACAGGGGTTCACTCAGTGACACACCGGGATTCACTCAGTGACACACCGGGGTTCACTCAGCGACACACCGGGGTTCACTCAGCGACACACTGGGGTTCACTCAGCGACACACCGGGGTTCACTCAGCGACACACCGGGGTTCACTCAGCGCCACACCGGGGTTCACTCAGCGACACACTGGGGTTCACTCAGCGACACACTGGGGTTCACTCAGCGCCACACCGGGGTTCACTCAGCGACACACTGGGGTTCACTCAGCGACACACTGGGGTTCACTCAGCGACACACCGGGGTTCACTCAGCGCCACACCGGGGTTCACTCAGCGACACACCGGGGTTCACTCAGCGACACACCGGGGTTCACTCAGCGACACACCGGGGTTCACTCAGCGACACACTGGGGTTCACTCAGCGACACACCGTGGTTCACTCAGCGCCACACCGGGGTTCACTCAGCGACACACTGGGGTTCACTCAGCGACACACCGGGGTTCACTCAGCGACATACCGGGATTCACTCAGCGACACACTGGGGTTCACTCAGCGACACACCGGGGTTCGGTCAGCGACACACCGGGGTTCACTCAGCGACAAATTGGGGTTCACTCAGCGACACGCCGGGGTTTGCTCAGTCACACACCGGGATTCGCTCAGTCACACACCGGGGTTCGCTCACCGACACACCGGGGTTCACTCAGTGACACACCGGGGTTCACTCAGTCACACATAGGGGTTCACTCAGTGACACACCGGGATTCACTCAGTGACACACCGGGGTTCACTCAGCGACACACCGGGGTTCACTCAGCGACACACTGGGGTTCACTCAGCGACACACCGGGGTCCACTCAGCGACACACCGGGGTTCACTCAGTGCCACACCGGGGTTCACTCAGCGACACACTGGGGTTCACTCAGCGACACACTGGGGTACACTCAGCGACACACCGGGGTTCACTCAGCGCCACACCGGGGTTCACTCAGCGACACACTGGGGTTCACTCAGCGACACACCGGGGTTCACTCAGCGACACACCGGGATTCACTCAGCGACACACTGGGGTTCACTCAGCGACACACCGGCGTTCACTCAGCGCCACACCGGGGTTCACTCAGCGACACACTGGGGTTCACTCAGCGACACACTGGGGTTCACTCAGCGACACACCGGGGTTCACTCAGCGACACACCGGGATTGACTCAGCGACACACTGGGGTTCACTCAGCGACACACCGGGGTTCACTCAGCGACACACCGGGATTGACTCAGCGACACACACGGGTTCACTCAGCGACACACCGGGGTTCACTCAGCGACAAATTGGGGTTCACTCAGCGACACGCCGGGGTTTGCTCAGTCACACACCGGGATTCACTCAGTCACACACCGGGGTTCGCTCACCGACACACCGGGGTTCACTCAGTGACACACGGGGGTTCACTCAGTCACACACAGGGGTTCACTCAGTGACACACCGGGATTCACTCAGTGACACACCGGGGTTCACTCAGCGACACACCGGGGTTCACTCAGTGACACACTGGGGTTCACTCAGTGACACAACAGGGTTCACTCAGTCACACACTGGGGTTCACTCAGCGACACACTGGGATTCACTCAGTGACACACCGGAATTCACTCAGTGACACAACGGGGTTCACTCAGTCACACACTGGGGTTAACTCAGCGACACACCGGGATTCACTCAGTCACACACCGGGGTTCACTCAGCGACACACCGGGGTTCACTCAGCGACACACTGGGGTTCACTCAGCGACACACCGGGGTTCACTCAGCGACACACCGGGGTTCACTCAGCGCCACACCGGGGTTCACTCAGCGACACACTGGGGTTCACTCAGCGACACACTGGGGTTCACTCAGCGCCACACCGGGGTTCACTCAGCGACACACTGGGGTTCACTCAGCGACACACTGGGGTTCACTCAGCGACACACCGTGGTTCACTCAGCGCCACACCGGGGTTCACTCAGCGACACACCGGGGTTCACTCAGCGACACACCAGGGTTCACTCAGCGACACACCGGGGTTCACTCAGCGACACACTGGGGTTCACTCAGCGACACACCGTGGTTCACTCAGCGCCACACCGGGGTTCACTCAGCGACACACTGGGGTTCACTCAGCGACACACCGGGGTTCACTCAGCGACATACCGGGATTCACTCAGCGACACACTGGGGTTCACTCAGCGACACACCGGGGTTCGGTCAGCGACACACCGGGGTTCACTCAGCGACAAATTGGGGTTCACTCAGCGACACGCCGGGGTTTGCTCAGTCACACACCGGGATTCGCTCAGTCACACACCGGGGTTCGCTCACCGACACACCGGGGTTCACTCAGTGACACACCGGGGTTCACTCAGTCACACACAGGGGTTCACTCAGTGACACACCGGGATTCACTCAGTGACACACCGGGGTTCACTCAGCGACACACCGGGGTTCACTCAGCGACACACTGGGGTTCACTCAGCGACACACCGGGGTTCACTCAGCGACACACCGGGGTTCACTCAGTGCCACACCGGGGTTCACTCAGCGACACACTGGGGTTCACTCAGCGACACACTGGGGTACACTCAGCGACACACCGGGGTTCACTCAGCGCCACACCGGGGTTCACTCAGCGACACACTGGGGTTCACTCAGCGACACACCGGGGTTCACTCAGCGACACACCGGGATTCACTCAGCGACACACTGGGGTTCACTCAGCGACACACCGGCGTTCACTCAGCGCCACACCGGGGTTCACTCAGCGACACACTGGGGTTCACTCAGCGACACACTGGGGTTCACTCAGCGACACACCGGGGTTCACTCAGCGACACACCGGGATTGACTCAGCGACACACTGGGGTTCACTCAGCGACACACCGGGGTTCACTCAGCGACACACCGGGATTGACTCAGCGACACACACGGGTTCACTCAGCGACACACCGGGGTTCACTCAGCGACAAATTGGGGTTCACTCAGCGACACGCCGGGGTTTGCTCAGTCACACACCGGGATTCACTCAGTCACACACCGGGGTTCGCTCACCGACACACCGGGGTTCACTCAGTGACACACGGGGGTTCACTCAGTCTCACACAGGGGTTCACTCAGTGACACACCGGGATTCACTCAGTGACACACCGGGGTTCACTCAGCGACACACCGGGGTTCACTCAGTGACACACTGGGGTTCACTCAGTGACACAACCGGGTTCACTCAGTCACACACTGGGGTTCACTCAGCGACACACTGGGATTCACTCAGTGACACACCGGAATTCACTCAGTGACACAACGGGGTTCACTCAGTCACACACTGGGGTTAACTCAGCGACACACCGGGATTCACTCAGTCACACACCGGGGTTCACTCAGCGACACACCGAGGTTCACTCAGTGACACACTGGGGTTCACTCAGTGACACAACGGGGTTCACTCAGTCACACACTGGGGTTCACTCAGTCACACACCGTGGTTCACTCAGTCACACACTGGGGTTCATTCAGCGACACACCGGGGTTCACCCTGTCACACACTGGGGTTCACTCAGCGACACACCGGGGTTCACTCAGTCACACACAAGGGTTCACTCAGTGACACACCGGGGACCACTCAGTGACACACCGGGACTCACTCAGCGACACACTGGGGTTCACTCAGTCACACACCGGGGTTCACTCAGTCACACACCGGGGTTCACTCAGTCACACACCGGGGTTCACTCAGATACACAAGGGGGTTCACTCAGTCACACACCGGGATTGACTCAGTGACACACCCGGGTTCACTCAGTGACACACCCGGGTTCACTCAGCGACACACAGGGGTTCATTCAGCGACACACTGGGGTTCACTCAGCGACACACCGGGGTTCACTCAGCGCCACACCGGGGTTCACTCAGCGACACACTGGGGTTCACTCAGCGACACACCGTGGTTCACTCAGCGACACACCGGGATTCACTCAGCGCCACACCGGGGTTCACTCAGCGACACACCGGGGTTCACTCAGCGACACACTGGGGTTCACTCAGCGACACACCGGGGTTCACTCAGCGACACACCGGGGTTCACTCAGCGCCACACCGGGGTTCACTCAGCGACACACTGGGGTTCACTCAGCGACACACTGGGGTTCACTCAGCGACACACCGGGGTTCACTCAGCGCCACACCGGGGTTCACTCAACGACACACTGGGGTTCACTCAGCGACACACCGGGGTTCACTCAGCGACACACCGGGGTTCACTCAGCGACACACTGGGGTTCACTCAGCGACACACCGGGGTTCACTCAGCGCCACACCGGGGTTCACTCAGCGACACACTGGGGTTCACTCAGCGACACACCGGGGTTCACTCAGCGACACACCGGGATTCACTCAGCGACACACTGGGGTTCACTCAGCGACACACCGGGGTTCGGTCAGCGACACACCGGGGTTCACTCAGCGACAAATTGGGGTTCACTCAGCGACACGCCGGGGTTTGCTCAGTCACACACCGGGATTCACTCAGTCACACACCGGGGTTCGCTCACCGACACACCGGGGTTCATTCAGTGACACACCGGGGTTCACTCAGTCACACACAGGGGTTCACTCAGTGACACACCGGGATTCACTCAGTGACACACCGGGATTCACTCAGTGACACACCGGGGTTCACTCAGCGACACACCGGGGTTCACTCAGCGACACACCGGGGTTCACTCAGCGACACACCGGGGTTCACTCAGCGACACACCGGGGTTCACTCAGCGCCACACCGGGGTTCACTCAGCGCCACACCGGGGTTCACTCAGCGACACACTGGGGTTCACTCAGCGACACACCGGGGTTCACTCAGCGACACACCGGGATTCACTCAGCGACACACTGGGGTTCACTCAGCGACACACCGGGGTTCACTCAGCGCCACACCGGGGTTCACTCAGCGACACACTGGGGTTCACTCAGCGACACACCGGGGTTCACTCAGTGACACACCGGGGTTCACTCAGTCACACACAGGGGTTCACTCAGTGACACACCGGGATTCACTCAGTGACACACCGGGGTTCAGTCAGCGACACACCGGGGTTCACTCAGCGACACACTGGGGTTCACTCAGCGACACACCGGGGTTCACTCAGCGACACACCGGGGTTCACTCAGCGCCACACCGGGGTTCACTCAGCGACACACTGGGGTTCACTCAGCGACACACTGGGGTTCACTCAGCGACACACCGGGGTTCACTCAGCGCCACACCGGGGTTCACTCAGCGACACACCGGGATTCACTCAGCGACACACTGGGGTTCACTCAGCGACACACCGGGGTTCACTCAGCGCCACACCGGGGTTCACTCAGCGACACACTGGGGTTCACTCAGCGACACACCGGGATTGACTCAGCGACACACTGGGGTTCAGTCAGCGACACACCGGGGTTCACTCAGCGACACACCGGGATTGACTCAGCGACACACACGGGTTCACTCAGCGACACACCGGGGTTCACTCAGCGACAAATTGGGGTTCACTCAGCGACACGCCGGGGTTTGCTCAGTCACACACCGGGATTCACTCAGTGACACACACGGGTTCACTCAGCGACACACCGGGGTTCACTCAGCGACAAATTGGGGTTCACTCAGCGACACGCCGGGGTTTGCTCAGTCACACACCGGGATTCACTCAGTGACACACCGGGGTTCGCTCACCGACACACCGGGGTTCACTCAGTGACACACCGGGGTTCACTCAGTCACACACAGGGGTTCACTCAGTGACACACCGGGATTCACTCAGTGACACACCGGGGTTCACTCAGCGACACACCGAGGTTCACTCAGTGACACACTGGGGTTCACTCAGTGACACAACGGGGTTCACTCAGCGACACACTGGGATTCACTCAGTGACACACCGGAATTCACTCAGTGACACAACGGGGCTCAGTCAGTCACACACTGGGGTTAACTCAGCGACACACCGGGATTCACTCAGTCACACACCGGGGTTCACTCAGCGACACACCGAGGTTCACTCAGTGACACACTGGGGTTCACTCAGTGACACAACGGGGTTCACTCAGTCACACACTGGGGTTCACTCAGTCACACACCGTGGTTCACTCAGTCACACACTGGGGTTCATTCAGCGACACACCGGGGTTCACCCTGTCACACACTGGGGTTCACTCAGCGACACACCGGGGTTCACTCAGTCACACACAAGGGTTCACTCAGTGACACACCGGGGACCACTCAGCGACACACCGGGACTCACTCAGCGACACACCGGGGTTCACTCAGTCACACACCGGGGTTCACTCAGTCACAACCCGGGATTCACACAGTCACACACCGGGGTTCACTCAGATACACAAGGGGGTTCACCCAGTCACACACCGGGATTGACTCAGTGACACACCCGGGTTCACTCAGTGACACACCCGGGTTCACTCAGCGACACACTGGGGTTCACTCAGCGACACACTGGGGTTCACTCAGCGACACACCGGGGTTCACTCAGCGACACACCGGGGTTCACTCAGCGACACACCGGGGTTCACTCAGCGACACACCGGGGTTCACTCAGCGACACACCGGGATTCACTCAGCGCCACACCGGGGTTCACTCAGCGACACACCGGGGTTCACTCAGCGACACACCGGGGTTCACTCAGCGACACACCGGGATTCACTCAGCGCCACACCGGTGTTCACTCAGCGACACACCGGGGTTCACTCAGCGACACACCGGGGTTCACATAGCGACACACCGGGGTTCACTCAGCGACACACCGGGGTTCACTCAGCGCCACACCGGGGTTCACTCAGCGACACACTGGGGTTCACTCAGCGACACACCGGGGTTCGGTCAGCGACACACCGGGGTTCACTCAGCGACAAATTGGGGTTCACTCAGCGACACGCCGGGGTTTGCTCAGTCACACACCGGGATTCACTCAGTCACACACCGGGGTTCGCTCACCGACACACCGGGGTTCATTCAGTGACACACCGGGGTTCACTCAGTCACACACAGGGGTTCGCTCAGTGACACACCGGGATTCACTCAGTGACACACCGGGGTTCACTCAGCGACACACCGGGGTTCACTCAGCGACACACTGGGGTTCACTCAGCGACACACCGGGGTTCACTCAGCGCCACACCGGGGTTCACTCAGCGACACACTGGGGTTCACTCAGCGACACACTGGGGTTCACTCAGCGACACACCGGGATTCACTCAGCGACACACTGGGGTTCACTCAGCGCCACACCGGGGTTCACTCAGCGACACACTGGGGTTCACTCAGCGACACACCGGGGTTCGGTCAGCACACACACGGGTTCACTCAGCGACACACCGGGGTTCACTCAGCGACAAATTGGGGTTCACTCAGCGACACGCCGGGGTTTGCTCAGTCACACACCGGGATTCACTCAGTCACACACCGGGGTTCGCTCACCGACACACCGGGGTTCACTCAGTGACACACCGGGGTTCACTCAGTGACACACCGGAATTCACTCAGTGACACAACGGGGTTCACTCAGTCACACACTGGGGTTAACTCAGCGACACACCGGGATTCACTCAGTCACACACCGGGGTTCACTCAGCGACACACCGAGGTTCACTCAGTGACACACTGGGGTTCACTCAGTGACACAACGGGGTTCACTCAGTCACACACTGGGGTTCACTCAGTCACACACCGTGGTTCACTCAGTCACACACTGGGGTTCATTCAGCGACACACCGGGGTTCACCCTGTCACACACTGGGGTTCACTCAGCGACACACCGGGGTTCACTCAGTCACACACAAGGGTTCACTCAGTGACACACCGGGGACCACTCAGCGACACACCGGGACTCACTCAGCGACACACCGGGGTTCACTCAGTCACACACCGGGGTTCACTCAGTCACAACCCGGGATTCACACAGTCACACACCGGGGTTCACTCAGATACATAAGGGGGTTCACTCAGCGACACACCGGGATTGACTCAGCGACACACTGGGGTTCACTCAGCGACACACCGGGGTTCACTCAGCGACACACCGGGATTGACTCAGCGACACACACGGGTTCACTCAGCGACACACCGGGGTTCACTCAGCGACAAATTGGGGTTCACTCAGCGACACGCCGGGGTTTGCTCAGTCACACACCGGGATTCACTCAGTCACACACCGGGGTTCGCTCACCGACACACCGGGGTTCACTCAGTGACACACGGGGGTTCACTCAGTCACACACAGGGGTTCACTCAGTGACACACCGGGATTCACTCAGTGACACACCGGGGTTCACTCAGCGACACACCGGGGTTCACTCAGTGACACACTGGGGTTCACTCAGTGACACAACAGGGTTCACTCAGTCACACACTGGGGTTCACTCGGCGACACACTGGGATTCACTCAGTGACACACCGGAATTCACTCAGTGACACAACGGGGTTCACTCAGTCACACACTGGGGTTAACTCAGCGACACACCGGGATTCACTCAGTCACACACCGGGGTTCACTCAGCGACACACCGGGGTTCACTCAGCGACACACTGGGGTTCACTCAGCGACACACCGGGGTTCACTCAGCGACACACCGGGGTTCACTCAGCGCCACACCGGGGTTCACTCAGCGACACACTGGGGTTCACTCAGCGACACACTGGGGTTCACTCAGCGCCACACCGGGGTCCACTCAGCGACACACTGGGGTTCACTCAGCGACACACTGGGGTTCACTCAGCGACACACCGTGGTTCACTCAGCGCCACACCGGGGTTCACTCAGCGACACACCGGGGTTCACTCAGCGACACACCAGGGTTCACTCAGCGACACACCGGGGTTCACTCAGCGACACACTGGGGTTCACTCAGCGACACACCGTGGTTCACTCAGCGCCACACCGGGGTTCACTCAGCGACACACTGGGGTTCACTCAGCGACACACCGGGGTTCACTCAGCGACATACCGGGATTCACTCAGCGACACACTGGGGTTCACTCAGCGACACACCGGGGTTCGGTCAGCGACACACCGGGGTTCACTCAGCGACAAATTGGGGTTCACTCAGCGACACGCCGGGGTTTGCTCAGTCACACACCGGGATTCGCTCAGTCACACACCGGGGTTCGCTCACCGACACACCGGGGTTCACTCAGTGACACACCGGGGTTCACTCAGTCACACACAGGGGTTCACTCAGTGACACACCGGGATTCACTCAGTGACACACCGGGGTTCACTCAGCGACACACCGGGGTTCACTCAGCGACACACTGGGGTTCACTCAGCGACACACCGGGGTTCACTCAGCGACACACCGGGGTTCACTCAGTGCCACACCGGGGTTCACTCAGCGACACACTGGGGTTCACTCAGCGACACACTGGGGTACACTCAGCGACACACCGGGGTTCACTCAGCGCCACACCGGGGTTCACTCAGCGACACACTGGGGTTCACTCAGCGACACACCGGGGTTCACTCAGCGACACACCGGGATTCACTCAGCGACACACTGGGGTTCACTCAGCGACACACCGGCGTTCACTCAGCGCCACACCGGGGTTCACTCAGCGACACACTGGGGTTCACTCAGCGACACACTGGGGTTCACTCAGCGACACACCGGGGTTCACTCAGCGACACACCGGGATTGACTCAGCGACACACTGGGGTTCACTCAGCGACACACCGGGGTTCACTCAGCGACACACCGGGATTGACTCAGCGACACACACGGGTTCACTCAGCGACACACCGGGGTTCACTCAGCGACAAATTGGGGTTCACTCAGCGACACGCCGGGGTTTGCTCAGTCACACACCGGGATTCACTCAGTCACACACCGGGGTTCGCTCACCGACACACCGGGGTTCACTCAGTGACACACGGGGGTTCACTCAGTCTCACACAGGGGTTCACTCAGTGACACACCGGGATTCACTCAGTGACACACCGGGGTTCACTCAGCGACACACCGGGGTTCACTCAGTGACACACTGGGGTTCACTCAGTGACACAACCGGGTTCACTCAGTCACACACTGGGGTTCACTCAGCGACACACTGGGATTCACTCAGTGACACACCGGAATTCACTCAGTGACACAACGGGGTTCACTCAGTCACACACTGGGGTTAACTCAGCGACACACCGGGATTCACTCAGTCACACACCGGGGTTCACTCAGCGACACACCGAGGTTCACTCAGTGACACACTGGGGTTCACTCAGTGACACAACGGGGTTCACTCAGTCACACACTGGGGTTCACTCAGTCACACACCGTGGTTCACTCAGTCACACACTGGGGTTCATTCAGCGACACACCGGGGTTCACCCTGTCACACACTGGGGTTCACTCAGCGACACACCGGGGTTCACTCAGTCACACACAAGGGTTCACTCAGTGACACACCGGGGACCACTCAGTGACACACCGGGACTCACTCAGCGACACACCGGGGTTCACTCAGTCACACACCGGGGTTCACTCAGTCACACACCGGGGTTCACTCAGTCACACACCGGGGTTCACTCAGATACACAAGGGGGTTCACTCAGTCACACACCGGGATTGACTCAGTGACACACCCGGGTTCACTCAGTGACACACCCGGGTTCACTCAGCGACACACAGGGGTTCATTCAGCGACACACTGGGGTTCACTCAGCGACACACCGGGGTTCACTCAGCGCCACACCGGGGTTCACTCAGCGACACACTGGGGTTCACTCAGCGACACACCGGGGTTCACTCAGCGACACACCGGGATTCACTCAGCGCCACACCGGGGTTCACTCAGCGACACACCGGGGTTCACTCAGCGACACACTGGGGTTCACTCAGCGACACACCGGGGTTCACTCAGCGACACACCGGGGTTCACTCAGCGCCACACCGGGGTTCACTCAGCGACACACTGGGGTTCACTCAGCGACACACTGGGGTTCACTCAGCGACACACCGGGGTTCACTCAGCGCCACACCGGGGTTCACTCAACGACACACTGGGGTTCACTCAGCGACACACCGGGGTTCACTCAGCGACACACCGGGGTTCACTCAGCGACACACTGGGGTTCACTCAGCGACACACCGGGGTTCACTCAGCGCCACACCGGGGTTCACTCAGCGACACACTGGGGTTCACTCAGCGACACACCGGGGTTCACTCAGCGACACACCGGGATTCACTCAGCGACACACTGGGGTTCACTCAGCGACACACCGGGGTTCGGTCAGCGACACACCGGGGTTCACTCAGCGACAAATTGGGGTTCACTCAGCGACACGCCGGGGTTTGCTCAGTCACACACCGGGATTCACTCAGTCACACACCGGGGTTCGCTCACCGACACACCGGGGTTCATTCAGTGACACACCGGGGTTCACTCAGTCACACACAGGGGTTCACTCAGTGACACACCGGGATTCACTCAGTGACACACCGGGATTCACTCAGTGACACACCGGGGTTCACTCAGCGACACACCGGGGTTCACTCAGCGACACACCGGGGTTCACTCAGCGACACACCGGGGTTCACTCAGCGACACACCGGGGTTCACTCAGCGCCACACCGGGGTTCACTCAGCGCCACACCGGGGTTCACTCAGCGACACACTGGGGTTCACTCAGCGACACACCGGGGTTCACTCAGCGACACACCGGGATTCACTCAGCGACACACTGGGGTTCACTCAGCGACACACCGGGGTTCACTCAGCGCCACACCGGGGTTCACTCAGCGACACACTGGGGTTCACTCAGCGACACACCGGGGTTCACTCAGTGACACACCGGGGTTCACTCAGTCACACACAGGGGTTCACTCAGTGACACACCGGGATTCACTCAGTGACACACCGGGGTTCAGTCAGCGACACACCGGGGTTCACTCAGCGACACACTGGGGTTCACTCAGCGACACACCGGGGTTCACTCAGCGACACACCGGGGTTCACTCAGCGCCACACCGGGGTTCACTCAGCGACACACTGGGGTTCACTCAGCGACACACTGGGGTTCACTCAGCGACACACCGGGGTTCACTCAGCGCCACACCGGGGTTCACTCAGCGACACACCGGGATTCACTCAGCGACACACTGGGGTTCACTCAGCGACACACCGGGGTTCACTCAGCGCCACACCGGGGTTCACTCAGCGACACACTGGGGTTCACTCAGCGACACACCGGGGTTCACTCAGCGACACACCGGGATTGACTCAGCGACACACTGGGGTTCAGTCAGCGACACACCGGGGTTCACTCAGCGACACACCGGGATTGACTCAGCGACACACACGGGTTCACTCAGCGACACACCGGGGTTCACTCAGCGACAAATTGGGGTTCACTCAGCGACACGCCGGGATTTGCTCAGTCACACACCGGGATTCACTCAGTGACACACACGGGTTCACTCAGCGACACACCGGGGTTCACTCAGCGACAAATTGGGGTTCACTCAGCGACACGCCGGGGTTTGCTCAGTCACACACCGGGATTCACTCAGTGACACACCGGGGTTCGCTCACCGACACACCGGGGTTCACTCAGTGACACACCGGGGTTCACTCAGTCACACACAGGGGTTCACTCAGTGACACACCGGGATTCACTCAGTGACACACCGGGGTTCACTCAGCGACACACCGAGGTTCACTCAGTGACACACTGGGGTTCACTCAGTGACACAACGGGGTTCACTCAGCGACACACTGGGATTCACTCAGTGACACACCGGAATTCACTCAGTGACACAACGGGGTTCAGTCAGTCACACACTGGGGTTAACTCAGCGACACACCGGGATTCACTCAGTCACACTCCGGGGTTCACTCAGCGACACACCGAGGTTCACTCAGTGACACACTGGGGTTCACTCAGTGACACAACGGGGTTCACTCAGTCACACACTGGGGTTCACTCAGTCACACACCGTGGTTCACTCAGTCACACACTGGGGTTCATTCAGCGACACACCGGGGTTCACCCTGTCACACACTGGGGTTCACTCAGCGACACACCGGGGTTCACTCAGTCACACACAAGGGTTCACTCAGTGACACACCGGGGACCACTCAGCGACACACCGGGACTCACTCAGCGACACACCGGGGTTCACTCAGTCACACACCGGGGTTCACTCAGTCACAACCCGGGATTCACACAGTCACACACCGGGGTTCTCTCAGATACACAAGGGGGTTCACCCAGTCACACACCGGGATTGACTCAGTGACACACCCGGGTTCACTCAGTGACACACCCGGGTTCACTCAGCGACACACTGGGGTTCACTCAGCGACACACTGGGGTTCACTCAGCGACACACCGGGGTTCACTCAGCGACACACCGGGGTTCACTCAGCGACACACCGGGGTTCACTCAGCGACACACCGGGGTTCACTCAGCGACACACCGGGATTCACTCAGCGCCACACCGGGGTTCACTCAGCGACACACCGGGGTTCACTCAGCGACACACCGGGGTTCACTCAGCGACACACCGGGATTCACTCAGCGCCACACCGGTGTTCACTCAGCGACACACCGGGGTTCACTCAGCGACACACCGGGGTTCACATAGCGACACACCGGGGTTCACTCAGCGACACACCGGGGTTCACTCAGCGCCACACCGGGGTTCACTCAGCGACACACTGGGGTTCACTCAGCGACACACCGGGGTTCGGTCAGCGACACACCGGGGTTCACTCAGCGACAAATTGGGGTTCACTCAGCGACACGCCGGGGTTTGCTCAGTCACACACCGGGATTCACTCAGTCACACACCGGGGTTCGCTCACCGACACACCGGGGTTCATTCAGTGACACACCGGGGTTCACTCAGTCACACACAGGGGTTCGCTCAGTGACACACCGGGATTCACTCAGTGACACACCGGGGTTCACTCAGCGACACACCGGGGTTCACTCAGCGACACACTGGGGTTCACTCAGCGACACACCGGGGTTCACTCAGCGCCACACCGGGGTTCACTCAGCGACACACTGGGGTTCACTCAGCGACACACTGGGGTTCACTCAGCGACACACCGGGGTTCACTCAGCGACACACCGGGGTTCACTCAGCGACACACTGGGGTTCACTCAGCGACACACCGGGGTTCACTCAGCGACATACCGGGATTCACTCAGCGACACACTGGGGTTCACTCAGCGACATACCGGGGTTCGGTCAGCGACACACCGGGGTTCACTCAGCGACAAATTGGGGTTCACTCAGCGACACGCCGGGGTTTGCTCAGTCACACACCGGGATTCGCTCAGTCACACACCGGGGTTCGCTCACCGACACACCGGGGTTCACTCAGTGACACACCGGGGTTCACTCAGTCACACACAGGGGTTCACTCAGTGACACACCGGGATTCACTCAGTGACACACCGGGGTTCACTCAGCGACACACCGGGGTTCACTCAGCGACACACTGGGGTTCACTCAGCGACACACCGGGGTTCACTCAGCGACACACCGGGGTTCACTCAGTGCCACACCGGGGTTCACTCAGCGACACACTGGGGTTCACTCAGCGACACACTGGGGTACACTCAGCGACACACCGGGGTTCACTCAGCGCCACACCGGGGTTCACTCAGCGACACACTGGGGTTCACTCAGCGACACACCGGGGTTCACTCAGCGACACACCGGGGTTCACTCAGTGCCACACCGGGGTTCACTCAGCGACACACTGGGGTTCACTCAGCGACACACTGGGGTAC
The DNA here is from genome assembly GCF_047496885.1 of Scyliorhinus torazame. Lineage (NCBI taxonomy): Eukaryota > Metazoa > Chordata > Chondrichthyes > Carcharhiniformes > Scyliorhinidae > Scyliorhinus > Scyliorhinus torazame. The sequence goes on along the minus strand of NC_092727.1, from coordinate 64,216,048 downwards.
ACTCAGCGACACACCGGGGTTCACTCAGCGCCACACCGGGGTTCACTCAGCGACACACCGGGGTTCACTCAGCGACACACCGGGATTCACTCAGCGACACACTGGGGTTCACTCAGCGACACACCGGCGTTCACTCAGCGCCACACCGGGGTTCACTCAGCGACACACTGGGGTTCACTCAGCGACACACTGGGGTTCACTCAGTGACACAACGGGGTTCACTCAGTCACACACTGGGGTTCACTCAGTCACACACCGTGGTTCACTCAGTCACACACTGGGGTTCATTCAGCGACACACCGGGGTTCACCCTGTCACACACTGGGGTTCACTCAGCGACACACCGGGGTTCACTCAGTCACACACAAGGGTTCACTCAGTGACACACCGGGGACCACTCAGTGACACACCGGGACTCACTCAGCGACACACCGGGGTTCACTCAGTCACACACCGGGGTTCACTCAGTCACACACCGGGGTTCACTCAGTCACACACCGGGGTTCACTCAGATACACAAGGGGGTTCACTCAGTCACACACCGGGATTGACTCAGTGACACACCCGGGTTCACTCAGTGACACACCCGGGTTCACTCAGCGACACACAGGGGTTCATTCAGCGACACACTGGGGTTCACTCAGCGACACACCGGGGTTCACTCAGCGCCACACCGGGGTTCACTCAGCGACACACTGGGGTTCACTCAGCGACACACCGGGGTTCACTCAGCGACACACCGGGATTCACTCAGCGCCACACCGGGGTTCACTCAGCGACACACCGGGGTTCACTCAGCGACACACTGGGGTTCACTCAGCGACACACCGGGGTTCACTCAGCGACACACCGGGGTTCACTCAGCGCCACACCGGGGTTCACTCAGCGACACACTGGGGTTCACTCAGCGACACACTGGGGTTCACTCAGCGACACACCGGGGTTCACTCAGCGCCACACCGGGGTTCACTCAACGACACACTGGGGTTCACTCAGCGACACACCGGGGTTCACTCAGCGACACACCGGGGTTCACTCAGCGACACACTGGGGTTCACTCAGCGACACACCGGGGTTCACTCAGCGCCACACCGGGGTTCACTCAGCGACACACTGGGGTTCACTCAGCGACACACCGGGGTTCACTCAGCGACACACCGGGATTCACTCAGCGACACACTGGGGTTCACTCAGCGACACACCGGGGTTCGGTCAGCGACACACCGGGGTTCACTCAGCGACAAATTGGGGTTCACTCAGCGACACGCCGGGGTTTGCTCAGTCACACACCGGGATTCACTCAGTCACACACCGGGGTTCGCTCACCGACACACCGGGGTTCATTCAGTGACACACCGGGGTTCACTCAGTCACACACAGGGGTTCACTCAGTGACACACCGGGATTCACTCAGTGACACACCGGGATTCACTCAGTGACACACCGGGGTTCACTCAGCGACACACCGGGGTTCACTCAGCGACACACCGGGGTTCACTCAGCGACACACCGGGGTTCACTCAGCGACACACCGGGGTTCACTCAGCGCCACACCGGGGTTCACTCAGCGCCACACCGGGGTTCACTCAGCGACACACTGGGGTTCACTCAGCGACACACCGGGGTTCACTCAGCGACACACCGGGATTCACTCAGCGACACACTGGGGTTCACTCAGCGACACACCGGGGTTCACTCAGCGCCACACCGGGGTTCACTCAGCGACACACTGGGGTTCACTCAGCGACACACCGGGGTTCACTCAGTGACACACCGGGGTTCACTCAGTCACACACAGGGGTTCACTCAGTGACACACCGGGATTCACTCAGTGACACACCGGGGTTCAGTCAGCGACACACCGGGGTTCACTCAGCGACACACTGGGGTTCACTCAGCGACACACCGGGGTTCACTCAGCGACACACCGGGGTTCACTCAGCGCCACACCGGGGTTCACTCAGCGACACACTGGGGTTCACTCAGCGACACACTGGGGTTCACTCAGCGACACACCGGGGTTCACTCAGCGCCACACCGGGGTTCACTCAGCGACACACCGGGATTCACTCAGCGACACACTGGGGTTCACTCAGCGACACACCGGGGTTCACTCAGCGCCACACCGGGGTTCACTCAGCGACACACTGGGGTTCACTCAGCGACACACCGGGGTTCACTCAGCGACACACCGGGATTGACTCAGCGACACACTGGGGTTCAGTCAGCGACACACCGGGGTTCACTCAGCGACACACCGGGATTGACTCAGCGACACACACGGGTTCACTCAGCGACACACCGGGGTTCACTCAGCGACAAATTGGGGTTCACTCAGCGACACGCCGGGGTTTGCTCAGTCACACACCGGGATTCACTCAGTGACACACACGGGTTCACTCAGCGACACACCGGGGTTCACTCAGCGACAAATTGGGGTTCACTCAGCGACACGCCGGGGTTTGCTCAGTCACACACCGGGATTCACTCAGTGACACACCGGGGTTCGCTCACCGACACACCGGGGTTCACTCAGTGACACACCGGGGTTCACTCAGTCACACACAGGGGTTCACTCAGTGACACACCGGGATTCACTCAGTGACACACCGGGGTTCACTCAGCGACACACCGAGGTTCACTCAGTGACACACTGGGGTTCACTCAGTGACACAACGGGGTTCACTCAGCGACACACTGGGATTCACTCAGTGACACACCGGAATTCACTCAGTGACACAACGGGGTTCAGTCAGTCACACACTGGGGTTAACTCAGCGACACACCGGGATTCACTCAGTCACACACCGGGGTTCACTCAGCGACACACCGAGGTTCACTCAGTGACACACTGGGGTTCACTCAGTGACACAACGGGGTTCACTCAGTCACACACTGGGGTTCACTCAGTCACACACCGTGGTTCACTCAGTCACACACTGGGGTTCATTCAGCGACACACCGGGGTTCACCCTGTCACACACTGGGGTTCACTCAGCGACACACCGGGGTTCACTCAGTCACACACAAGGGTTCACTCAGTGACACACCGGGGACCACTCAGCGACACACCGGGACTCACTCAGCGACACACCGGGGTTCACTCAGTCACACACCGGGGTTCACTCAGTCACAACCCGGGATTCACACAGTCACACACCGGGGTTCACTCAGATACACAAGGGGGTTCACCCAGTCACACACCGGGATTGACTCAGTGACACACCCGGGTTCACTCAGTGACACACCCGGGTTCACTCAGCGACACACTGGGGTTCACTCAGCGACACACCGGGGTTCACTCAGCGACACACCGGGGTTCACTCAGCGACACACCGGGGTTCACTCAGCGACACACCGGGGTTCACTCAGCGACACACCGGGATTCACTCAGCGCCACACCGGGGTTCACTCAGCGACACACCGGGGTTCACTCAGCGACACACCGGGGTTCACTCAGCGACACACCGGGATTCACTCAGCGCCACACCGGTGTTCACTCAGCGACACACCGGGGTTCACTCAGCGACACACCGGGGTTCACATAGCGACACACCGGGGTTCACTCAGCGACACACCGGGGTTCACTCAACGCCACACCGGGGTTCACTCAGCGACACACTGGGGTTCACTCAGCGACACACCGGGGTTCGGTCAGCGACACACCGGGGTTCACTCAGCGACAAATTGGGGTTCACTCAGCGACACGCCGGGGTTTGCTCAGTCACACACCGGGATTCACTCAGTCACACACCGGGGTTCGCTCACCGACACACCGGGGTTCATTCAGTGACACACCGGGGTTCACTCAGTCACACACAGGGGTTCGCTCAGTGACACACCGGGATTCACTCAGTGACACACCGGGGTTCACTCAGCGACACACCGGGGTTCACTCAGCGACACACTGGGGTTCACTCAGCGACACACCGGGGTTCACTCAGCGCCACACCGGGGTTCACTCAGCGACACACTGGGGTTCACTCAGCGACACACTGGGGTTCACTCAGCGACACACCGGGGTTCACTCAGCGCCACACCGGGGTTCACTCAGCGACACACTGGGGTTCACTCAGCGACACACTGGGGTTCACTCAGCGACACACCGGGATTCACTCAGCGACACACTGGGGTTCACTCAGCGACACACCGGGGTTCACTCAGCGCCACACCGGGGTTCACTCAGCGACACACTGGGGTTCACTCAGCGACACACCGGGGTTCGGTCAGCACACACACGGGTTCACTCAGCGACACACCGGGGTTCACTCAGCGACAAATTGGGGTTCACTCAGCGACACGCCGGGGTTTGCTCAGTCACACACCGGGATTCACTCAGTCACACACCGGGGTTCGCTCACCGACACACCGGGGTTCACTCAGTGACACACCGGGGTTCACTCAGTGACACACCGGAATTCACTCAGTGACACAACGGGGTTCACTCAGTCACACACTGGGGTTAACTCAGCGACACACCGGGATTCACTCAGTCACACACCGGGGTTCACTCAGCGACACACCGAGGTTCACTCAGTGACACACTGGGGTTCACTCAGTGACACAACGGGGTTCACTCAGTCACACACTGGGGTTCACTCAGTCACACACCGTGGTTCACTCAGTCACACACTGGGGTTCATTCAGCGACACACCGGGGTTCACCCTGTCACACACTGGGGTTCACTCAGCGACACACCGGGGTTCACTCAGTCACACACAAGGGTTCACTCAGTGACACACCGGGGACCACTCAGCGACACACCGGGACTCACTCAGCGACACACCGGGGTTCACTCAGTCACACACCGGGGTTCACTCAGTCACAACCCGGGATTCACACAGTCACACACCGGGGTTCACTCAGATACATAAGGGGGTTCACTCAGTCACACACCGGGATTGACTCAGTGACACACCCGGGTTCACTCGGTGACACACCCGGGTTCACTCAGCGACACACTGGGGTTCACTCAGCGACACACTGGGGTTCACTCAGCGACACACCGGGGTTCACTCAGCGACACACCGGGGTTCACTCAGCGACACACCGGGGTTCACTCAGCGACACACCGGGGTTCACTCAGCGACACACCGGGATTCACTCAGCGCCACACCGGGGTTCACTCAGCGACACACCGGGGTTCACTCAGCGACACACCGGGGTTCACTCAGCGACACACCGGGATTCACTCAGCGCCACACCGGTGTTCACTCAGCGACACACCGGGGTTCACTCAGCGACACACCGGGGTTCACTCAGCGACACACCGGGGTTCACTCAGCGACACACCGGGGTTCACTCAGCGCCACACCGGGGTTCACTCAGCGACACACTGGGGTTCACTCAGCGACACACCGGGGTTCGGTCAGCGACACACCGGGGTTCACTCAGCGACAAATTGGGGTTCACTCAGCGACACGCCGGGGTTTGCTCAGTCACACACCGGGATTCACTCAGTCACACACCGGGGTTCGCTCACCGACACACCGGGGTTCATTCAGTGACACACCGGGGTTCACTCAGTCACACACAGGGGTTCACTCAGTGACACACCGGGATTCACTCAGTGACACACCGGGGTTCACTCAGCGACACACCGGGGTTCACTCAGCGACACACTGGGGTTCACTCAGCGACACACCGGGGTTCACTCAGCGCCACACCGGGGTTCACTCAGCCACACACTGGGGTTCACTCAGCGACACACTGGGGTTCACTCAGCGACACACCGGGGTTCACTCAGCGCCACACCGGGGTTCACTCAGCGACACACTGGGGTTCACTCAGCGACACACTGGGGTTCACTCAGCGACACACCGGGATTCACTCAGCGACACACTGGGGTTCACTCAGCGCCACACCGGGGTTCACTCAGCGCCACACCGGGGTTCACTCAGCGACACACTGGGGTTCACTCAGCGAAACACCGGGGTTCGGTCAGCACACACACGGGTTCACTCAGCGACACACCGGGGTTCACTCAGCGACAAATTGGGGTTCACTCAGCGACACGCCGGGGTTTGCTCAGTCACACACCGGGATTCACTCAGTCACACACCGGGGTTCGCTCACCGACACACCGGGGTTCACTCAGTGACACACCGGGGTTCACTCAGTCACACACAGGGGTTCACTCAGTGACACACCGGGATTCAGTCAGTGACACACCGGGGTTCACTCAGCGACACACCGAGGTTCACTCAGTGACACACTGGGGTTCACTCAGTGACACAACGGGGTTCACTCAGTCACACACTGGTGTTCACTCAGTGACACACTGGGATTCACTCAGTGACACACCGGAATTCACTCAGTTACACAACGGGGTTCACTCAGTCACACACTGGGGTTAACTCAGCGACACACCGGGATTCACTCAGTCACACACCGGGGTTCACTCAGCGACACACCGAGGTTCACTCAGCGCCACACCGGGGTTCACTCAGCGACACACCGGGGTTCACTCAGCGACACACCGGGGTTCACTCAGCGACACACCGGGATTCACTCAGCGCCACACCGGTGTTCACTCAGCGACACACCGGGGTTCACTCAGCGACACACCGGGGTTCACATAGCGACAAACCGGGGTTCACTCAGCGACACACCGGGGTTCACTCAGCGCCACACCGGGGTTCACTCAGCGACACACTGGGGTTCACTCAGCGACACACCGGGGTTCGGTCAGCGACACACCGGGGTTCACTCAGCGACAAATTGGGGTTCACTCAGCGACACGCCGGGGTTTGCTCAGTCACACACCGGGGTTCGCTCACCGACACACCGGGGTTCATTCAGTGACACACCGGGGTTCACTCAGTCACACACAGGGGTTCACTCAGTGACACACCGGGATTCACTCAGTGACACACCGGGGTTCACTCAGCGACACACCGGGGTTCACTCAGCGACACACTGGGGTTCACTCAGCGACACACCGGGGTTCACTCAGCGCCACACCGGGGTTCACTCAGCGACACACTGGGGTTCACTCAGCGACACACTGGGGTTCACTCAGCGACACACCGGGGTTCACTCAGCGCCACACCGGGGTTCACTCAGCGACACACTGGGGTTCACTCAGCGACACACTGGGGTTCACTCAGCGACACACCGGGATTCACTCAGCGACACACTGGGGTTCACTCAGCGACACACCGGGGTTCACTCAGCGCCACACCGGGGTTCACTCAGCGACACACTGGGGTTCACTCAGCGACACACCGGGGTTCGGTCAGCACACACACGGGTTCACTCAGCGACACACCGGGGTTCACTCAGCGACAAATTGGGGTTCACTCAGCGACACGCCGGGGTTTGCTCAGTCACACACCGGGATTCACTCAGTCACACACCGGGGTTCGCTCACCGACACACCGGGGTTCACTCAGTGACACACCGGGGTTCACTCAGTGACACACCGGAATTCACTCAGTGACACAACGGGGTTCACTCAGTCACACACTGGGGTTAACTCAGCGACACACCGGGATTCACTCAGTCACACACCGGGGTTCACTCAGCGACACACCGAGGTTCACTCAGTGACACACTGGGGTTCACTCAGTGACACAACGGGGTTCACTCAGTCACACACTGGGGTTCACTCAGTCACACACCGTGGTTCACTCAGTCACACACTGGGGTTCATTCAGCGACACACCGGGGTTCACCCTGTCACACACTGGGGTTCACTCAGCGACACACCGGGGTTCACTCAGTCACACACAAGGGTTCACTCAGTGACACACCGGGGACCACTCAGCGACACACCGGGACTCACTCAGCGACACACCGGGGTTCACTCAGTCACACACCGGGGTTCACTCAGTCACAACCCGGGATTCACACAGTCACACACCGGGGTTCACTCAGATACATAAGGGGGTTCACTCAGTCACACACCGGCATTGACTCAGTGACACACCCGGGTTCACTCGGTGACACACCCGGGTTCACTCAGCGACACACTGGGGTTCACTCAGCGACACACTGGGGTTCACTCAGCGACACACCGGGGTTCACTCAGCGACACACCGGGGTTCACTCAGCGACACACCGGGGTTCACTCAGCGACACACCGGGGTTCACTCAGCGACACACCGGGATTCACTCAGCGCCACACCGGGGTTCACTCAGCGACACACCGGGGTTCACTCAGCGACACACCGGGGTTCACTCAGCGACACACCGGGATTCACTCAGCGCCACACCGGTGTTCACTCAGCGACACACCGGGGTTCACTCAGCGACACACCGGGGTTCACTCAGCGACACACCGGGGTTCACTCAGCGACACACCGGGGTTCACTCAGCGCCACACCGGGGTTCACTCAGCGACACACTGGGGTTCACTCAGCGACACACCGGGGTTCGGTCAGCGACACACCGGGGTTCAATCAGCGACAAATTGGGGTTCACTCAGCGACACGCCGGGGTTTGCTCAGTCACACACCGGGATTCACTCAGTCACACACCGGGGTTCGCTCACCGACACACCGGGGTTCATTCAGTGACACACCGGGGTTCACTCAGCCACACACCGGGGTTCACTCAGCGACACACTGGGGTTCACTCAGCGACACACCGGGGTTCACTCAGCGCCACACCGGGGTTCACTCAGCCACACACTGGGGTTCACTCAGCGACACACTGGGGTTCACTCAGCGACACACCGGGGTTCACTCAGCGCCACACCGGGGTTCACTCAGCGACACACTGGGGTTCACTCAGCGACACACTGGGGTTCACTCAGCGACACACCGGGATTCACTCAGCGACACACTGGGGTTCACTCAGCGCCACACCGGGGTTCACTCAGCGCCACACCGGGGTTCACTCAGCGACACACTGGGGTTCACTCAGCGAAACACCGGGGTTCGGTCAGCACACACACGGGTTCACTCAGCGACACACCGGGGTTCACTCAGCGACAAATTGGGGTTCACTCAGCGACACGCCGTGGTTTGCTCAGTCACACACCGGGATTCACTCAGTCACACACCGGGGTTCGCTCACCGACACACCGGGGTTCACTCAGTGACACACCGGGGTTCACTCAGTCACACACAGGGGTTCACTCAGTGACACACCGGGATTCACTCAGTGACACACCGGGGTTCACTCAGCGACACACCGAGGTTCACTCAGTGACACACTGGGGTTCACTCAGTGACACAACGGGGTTCACTCAGTCACACACTGGTGTTCACTCAGCGACACACTGGGATTCACTCAGTGACACACCGGAATTCACTCAGTTACACAACGGGGTTCACTCAGTCACACACTGGGGTTAACTCAGCGACACACCGGGATTCACTCAGTCACACACCGGGGTTCACTCAGCGACACACCGAGGTTCACTCAGTGACACACTGGGGTTCACTCAGTGACACACCGGGGTTCACTCAGCGACACACCGGGATTCACTCAGCGACACACCGGGGTTCACTCAGTCACACACCGGGGTTCACTCAGTCACACACCGGGGTTCACTCAGTCACACACCGGGGTTCACTCAGATACACAAGGTGGTTCACTCAGTCACACACCGGGATTGACTCAGTGACACACCCGGGTTCACTCAGTGACACACCCGGGTTCACTCAGCGACACACTGGGTTTCACTCAGCGACACACTGGGGTTCACTCAGCGACACACCGGGGTTCACTCAGCGCCACACCGGGGTTCACTCAGCGACACACTGGGGTTCACTCAGCGACACACCGGGGTTCACTGAGCGACACACCGGGATTCACTCAGCGCCACACAGGGGTTCACTCAGCGACACACCGGGGTTCACTCAGCGACACACTGGGGTTCACTCAGCGACACACCGGGGTTCACTCAGCGACACACCGGGGTTCACTCAGCGCCACACCGGGGTTCACTCAGCGACACACTGGGGTTCACTCAGCGACACACTGGGGTTCACTCAGCGACACACCGGGGTTCACTCAGCGCCACACCGGGGTTCACTCAACGACACACTGGGGTTCACTCAGCGACACACCGGGGTTCACTCAGCGACACACCGGGGTTCACTCAGCGACACACTGGGGTTCACTCAGCGACACACCGGGGTTCACTCAGCGCCACACCGGGGTTCACTCAGCGACACACCGGGGTTCACTCAGCGACACACCGGGATTCACTCAGCGAGACACTGGGGTTCACTCAGCGACACACCGGGGTTCGGTCAGCGACACACCGGGGTTCACTCAGCGACAAATTGGGGTTCACTCAGCGACACGCCGGGGTTTGCTCAGTCACACACCGGGATTCACTCAGTCACACACCGGGGTTCGCTCACCGACACACCGGGGTTCATTCAGTGACACACCGGGGTTCACTCAGTCACACACAGGGGTTCACTCAGTGACACACCGGGATTCACTCAGTGACACACCGGGGTTCACTCAGCGACACACCGGGGTTCACTCAGTGACACACTGGGGTACACTCAGCGACACACCGGGGTTCACTCAGCGACACACCGGGGTTCACTCAGCGCCACACCGCGGTTCACTCAGCGACACACTGGGGTTCACTCAGCGACACACTGGGGTTCACTCAGCGACACACCGGGGTTCACTCAGCGCCACACCGGGGTTCACTCAGCGACACACTGGGGTTCACTCAGCGACACACCGGGGTTCACTCAGCGACACACCGGGATTCACTCAGCGACACACTGGGGTTCACTCAGCGACACACCGGGGTTCACTCAGCGCCACACCGGGGTTCACTCAGCGACACACTGGGGTTCACTCAGCGACACACAGGGGTTCACTCAGTGACACACCGGGATTCACTCAGTGACACACCGGGGTTCACTCAGCGACACACCGAGGTTCACTCAGTGACACACTGGGGTTCACTCAGTGACACAACGGGGTTCACTCAGTCACACACTGGGGTTCACTCAGCGACACACTGGGATTCACTCAGTGACACACCGGAATTCACTCAGTGACACAACGGGGTTCACTCAGTCACACACTGGGGTTAACTCAGCGACACACGGGGATTCACTCAGTCACACACCGGGGTTCACTCAGTGACACACCGGGACTCACTCAGCGACACACCGGGGTTCACTCAGTCACACACCGGGGTTCACTCAGTCACACACCGGGGTTCACTCAGTCACACACCGGGGTTCACTCAGTCACACACCGGGGTTCACTCAGATACACAAGGGGGTTCACTCAGTCACACACCGGGATTGACTCAGTGACACACCCGGGTTCACTCAGTGACACACCCGGGTTCACTCAGCGACACACTGGGGTTCATTCAGCGACACACTGGGGTTCACTCAGCGACACACCGGGGTTCACTCAGCGCCACACCGGGGTTCACTCAGCGACACACTGGGGTTCACTCAGCGACACACCGGGGTTCACTCAGCGACACACCGGGATTCACTCAGCGCCACACCGGGGTTCACTCAGCGACACACCGGGGTTCACTCAGCGACACACTGGAGTTCACTCAGCGACACACCAGGGTTCACTCAGCGACACACCGGGGTTCACTCAGCGCCACACCGGGGTTCACTCAGCGACACACTGGGGTTCACTCAGCGACACACTGGGGTTCACTCAGCGACACACCGGGGTTCACTCAGCGCCACACCGGGGTTCACTCAACGACACACTGGGGTTCACTCAGCGACACACCGGGGTTCACTCAGCGACACACCGGGGTTCACTCAGCGACACACTGGGGTTCACTCAGCGACACACCGGGGTTCACTCAGCGCCACACCGGGGTTCACTCAGCGACACACTGGGGTTCACTCAGCGACACACCGGGGTTCACTCAGCGACACACCGGGATTCACTCAGCGACACACTGGGGTTCACTCAGCGACACACCGGGGTTCGGTCAGCGACACACCGGGGTTCACTCAGCGACAAATTGGGGTTCACTCAGCGACACGCCGGGGTTTGCTCAGTCACACACCGGGATTCACTCAGTCACACACCGGGGTTCGCTCACCGACACACCGGGGTTCACTCAGTGACACACCGGGGTTCACTCAGTCACACACAGGGGTTCACTCAGTGACACACCGGGATTCACTCAGTGACACACCGGGGTTCACTCAGCGACACACCGGGGTTCACTCAGCGACACACTGGGGTTCACTCAGCGACACACCGGGGTTCACTCAGCGACACACCGGGGTTCACTCAGCGCCACACCGGGGTTCACTCAGCGACACACTGGGGTTCACTCAGCGACACACTGGGGTTCACTCAGCGCCACACCGGGGTTCACTCAGCGACACACTGGGGTTCACTCAGCGACACACTGGGGTTCACTCAGCGACACACCGGGGTTCACTCAGCGCCACACCGGGGTTCACTCAGCGACACACCGGGGTTCACTCAGCGACACACAGGGGTTCACTCAGCGACACACCGGGGTTCACTCAGCGACACACTGGGGTTCACTCAGCGACACACCGTGGTTCACTCAGCGCCACACCGGGGTTCACTCAGCGACACACTGGGGTTCACTCAGCGACACACCGGGGTTCACTCAGCGACATACCGGGATTCACTCAGCGACACACTGGGGTTCACTCAGCGACACACCGGGGTTCGGTCAGCGACACACCGGGGTTCACTCAGCGACAAATTGGGGTTCACTCAGCGACACGCCGGGGTTTGCTCAGTCACACACCGGGATTCGCTCAGTCACACACCGGGGTTCGCTCACCGACACACCGGGGTTCACTCAGTGACACACCGGGGTTCAATCAGTCACACACAGGGGTTCAGTCAGTGACACACCGGGATTCACTCAGTGACACACCGGGGTTCACTCAGCGACACACCGGGGTTCACTCAGCGACACACTGGGGTTCACTCAGCGACACACCGGGGTTCACTCAGCAACACACCGGGGTTCACTCAGTGCCACACCGGGGTTCACTCAGCGACACACTGGGGTTCACTCAGCGACACACTGGGGTACACTCAGCGACACACCGGGGTTCACTCAGCGCCACACCGGGGTTCACTCAGCGACACACTGGGGTTCACTCAGCGACACACCGGGGTTCACTCAGCGACACACCGGGATTCACTCAGCGACACACTGGGGTTCACTCAGCGACACACCGGCGTTCACTCAGCGCCACACCGGGGTTCACTCAGCGACACACTGGGGTTCACTCAGCGACACACTGGGGTTCACTCAGCGACACACCGGGGTTCACTCAGCGACACACCGGGATTGACTCAGCGACACACTGGGGTTCACTCAGCGACACACCGGGGTTCACTCAGCGACACACCGGGATTGACTCAGCGACACACACGGGTTCACTCAGCGACACACCGGGGTTCACTCAGCGACAAATTGGGGTTCACTCAGCGACACGCCGGGGTTTGCTCAGTCACACACCGGGATTCACTCAGTCACACACCGGGGTTCACTCACCGACACACCGGGGTTCACTCAGTGACACACGGGGGTTCACTCAGTCACACACAGGGGTTCACTCAGTGACACACCGGGATTCACTCAGTGACACACCGGGGTTCACTCAGCGACACACCGGGGTTCACTCAGTGACACACTGGGGTTCACTCAGTGACACAACAGGGTTCACTCAGCGACACGCCGGGGTTTGCTCAGTCACACACCGGGATTCACTCAGTCACACACTGGGGTTCACTCAGCGACACACTGGGATTCACTCAGTGACACACCGGAATTCACTCAGTGACACAACGGGGTTCACTCAGTCACACACTGGGGTTAACTCAGCGACACACCGGGATTCACTCAGTCACACACCGGGGTTCACTCAGCGACACACCGAGGTTCACTCAGTGACACACTGGGGTTCACTCAGTGACACAACGGGGTTCACTCAGTCACACACTGGGGTTCACTCAGTCACACACCGTGGTTCACTCAGTCACACACTGGGGTTCATTCAGCGACACACCGGGGTTCACCCTGTCACACACTGGGGTTCACTCAGCGACACACCGGGGTTCACTCAGTCACACACAAGGGTTCACTCAGTGACACACCGGGGACCACTCAGTGACACACCGGGACTCACTCAGCGACACACCGGGGTTCACTCAGTCACACAGCGGGGTTCACTCAGTCACACACCGGGGTTCACTCAGTCACACACCGGGGTTCACTCAGATACACAAGGGGGTTCACTCAGTCACACACCGGGATTGACTCAGTGACACACCCGGGTTCACTCAGTGACACACCCGGGTTCACTCAGCGACACACAGGGGTTCATTCAGCGACACACTGGGGTTCACTCAGCGACACACCGGGGTTCACTCAGCGCCACACCGGGGTTCACTCAGCGACACACTGGGGTTCACTCAGCGACACACCGGGGTTCACTCAGCGACACACCGGGATTCACTCAGCGCCACACCGGGGTTCACTCAGCGACACACCGGGGTTCACTCAGCGACACACTGGGGTTCACTCAGCGACACACCGGGGTTCACTCAGCGACACACCGGGGTTCACTCAGCGCCACACCGGGGTTCACTCAGCGACACACTGGGGTTCACTCAGCGACACACTGGGGTTCACTCAGCGACACACCGGGGTTCACTCAGCGCCACACCGGGGTTCACTCAACGACACACTGGGGTTCACTCAGCGACACACCGGGGTTCACTCAGCGACACACCGGGGTTCACTCAGCGACACACTGGGGTTCACTCAGCGACACACCGGGGTTCACTCAGCGCCACACCGGGGTTCACTCAGCGACACACTGGGGTTCACTCAGCGACACACCGGGGTTCACTCAGCGACACACCGGGATTCACTCAGCGACACACTGGGGTTCACTCAGCGACACACCGGGGTTCGGTCAGCGACACACCGGGGTTCACTCAGCGACAAATTGGGGTTCACTCAGCGACACGCCGGGGTTTGCTCAGTCACACACCGGGATTCACTCAGTCACACACCGGGGTTCGCTCACCGACACACCGGGGTTCATTCAGTGACACACCGGGGTTCACTCAGTCACACACAGGGGTTCACTCAGTGACACACCGGGATTCACTCAGTGACACACCGGGGTTCACTCAGCGACACACCGGGGTTCACTCAGCGACACACCGGGGTTCACTCAGCGCCACACCGGGGTTCACTCAGCGACACACCGGGGTTCACTCAGCGACACACTGGGGTTCACTCAGCGACACACCGGGGTTCACTCAGCGCCACACCGGGGTTCACTCAGCGACACACTGGGGTTCACTCAGCGACACACCGGGGTTCACTCAGCGACACACCGGGATTCACTCAGCGACACACTGGGGTTCACTCAGCGACACACCGGGGTTCACTCAGCGCCACACCGGGGTTCACTCAGCGACACACTGGGGTTCACTCAGCGACACACCGGGGTTCACTCAGTGACACACCGGGGTTCACTCAGTCACACACAGGGGTTCACTCAGTGACACACCGGGATTCACTCAGTGACACACCGGGGTTCAGTCAGCGACACACCGGGGTTCACTCAGCGACACACTGGGGTTCACTCAGCGACACACCGGGGTTCACTCAGCGACACACCGGGGTTCACTCAGCGCCACACCGGGGTTCACTCAGCGACACACTGGGGTTCACTCAGCGACACACTGGGGTTCACTCAGCGACACACCGGGGTTCACTCAGCGCCACACCGGGGTTCACTCATCGACACACCGGGATTCACTCAGCGACACACTGGGGTTCACTCAGCGACACACCGGGGTTCACTCAGCGCCACACCGGGGTTCACTCAGCGACACACTGGGGTTCACTCAGCGACACACCGGGGTTCACTCAGCGACACACCGGGATTGACTCAGCGACACACTGGGGTTCACTCAGCGACACACCGGGGTTCACTCAGCGACACACCGGGATTGACTCAGCGACACACACGGGTTCACTCAGCGACACACCGGGGTTCACTCAGCGACAAATTGGGGTTCACTCAGCGACACGCCGGGGTTTGCTCAGTCACACACCGGGATTCACTCAGTGACACACACGGGTTCACTCAGCGACACACCGGGGTTCACTCAGCGACAAATTGGGGTTCACTCAGCGACACGCCGGGGTTTGCTCAGTCACACACCGGGATTCACTCAGTGACACACCGGGGTTCGCTCACCGACACACCGGGGTTCACTCAGTGACACACCGGGGTTCACTCAGTCACACACAGGGGTTCACTCAGTGACACACCGGGATTCACTCAGTGACACACCGGGGTTCACTCAGCGACACACCGAGGTTCACTCAGTGACACACTGGGGTTCACTCAGTGACACAACGGGGTTCACTCAGCGACACACTGGGATTCACTCAGTGACACACCGGAATTCACTCAGTGACACAACGGGGTTCAGTCAGTCACACACTGGGGTTAACTCAGCGACACACCGGGATTCACTCAGTCACACACCGGGGTTCACTCAGCGACACACCGAGGTTCACTCAGTGACACACTGGGGTTCACTCAGTGACACAACGGGGTTCACTCAGTCACACACTGGGGTTCACTCAGTCACACACCGTGGTTCACTCAGTCACACACTGGGGTTCATTCAGCGACACACCGGGGTTCACCCTGTCACACACTGGGGTTCACTCAGCGACACACCGGGGTTCACTCAGTCACACACAAGGGTTCACTCAGTGACACACCGGGGACCACTCAGCGACACACCGGGACTCACTCAGCGACACACCGGGGTTCACTCAGTCACACACCGGGGTTCACTCAGTCACAACCCGGGATTCACACAGTCACACACCGGGGTTCACTCAGATACACAAGGGGGTTCACCCAGTCACACACCGGGATTGACTCAGTGACACACCCGGGTTCACTCAGTGACACACCCGGGTTCACTCAGCGACACACTGGGGTTCACTCAGCGACACACCGGGGTTCACTCAGCGACACACCGGGGTTCACTCAGCGACACACCGGGGTTCACTCAGCGACACACTGGGGTTCACTCAGCGACACACTGGGGTTCACTCAGCGACACACCGGGGTTCACTCAGTCACACACTGGGGTTCACTCAGTCACACACCGGGGTTCACTCAGCGACACACCGGGGTTCACTCAGCGACACACCGGGGTTCACTCAGCGACACACTGGGGTTCACTCAGCGACACACTGGGGTTAACTCAGCGACACACCGGGATTCACTCAGTCACACACCGGGGTTCACTCAGCGACACACCGAGGTTCACTCAGTGACACACTGGGGTTCACTCAGTGACACAACGGGGTTCACTCAGTCACACACTGGGGTTCACTCAGTCACACACCGTGGTTCACTCAGTCACACACTGGGGTTCATTCAGCGACACACCGGGGTTCACCCTGTCACACACTGGGGTTCACTCAGCGACACACCGGGGTTCACTCAGTCACACACAAGGGTTCACTCAGTGACACACCGGGGACCACTCAGCGACACACCGGGACTCACTCAGCGACACACCGGGGTTCACTCAGTCACACACCGGGGTTCACTCAGTCACAACCCGGGATTCACACAGTCACACACCGGGGTTCACTCAGATACACAAGGGGGTTCACCCAGTCACACACCGGGATTGACTCAGTGACACACCCGGGTTCACTCAGTGACACACCCGGGTTCACTCAGCGACACACTGGGGTTCACTCAGCGACACACCGGGGTTCACTCAGCGACACACCGGGGTTCACTCAGCGACACACCGGGGTTCACTCAGCGACACACCGGGGTTCACTCAGCGACACACCGGGGTTCACTCAGCGACACACTGGGGTTCACTCAGCGACACACTGGGGTTCACTCAGCGACACACCGGGGTTCACTCAGCGACACACCGGGGTTCACTCAGCGACACACCGGGGTTCACTCAGCGACACACCGGGGTTCACTCAGCGACACACCGGGATTCACTCAGCGCCACACCGGGGTTCACTCAGCGACACACCGGGGTTCACTCAGCGACACACCGGGGTTCACTCAGCGACACACCGGGATTCACTCAGCGCCACACCGGTGTTCACTCAGCGACACACCGGGGTTCACTCAGTGACACACTGGGGTTCACTCAGTGACACACTGGAGTTCACTCAGTCACACACTGGGGTTCACACAGTTATAAACCGGGGTTCACTCAGCGACACACCGGGGTTCACTCAGTCACACACAAGGGTTCACTCAGTGACACACCGGGGTTCACTCAGCGACACACCGGGATTCACTCAGCGACACACCGGGGTTCACTCAGTCACACACCGGGGTTCACTCAGTCACACACCGGGGTTCACTCAGTCACACACCGGGGTTCACTCAGATACACAAGGGGGTTCACTCAGTCACACACCGGGATTCACTCAGTGACACACCTGGGTTCACTCAGCGACACACCGGGATTCACTCAGCGACCCACTGGGGTTCAGTCAGCGACACACCGGGGTTCACTCAGCGACACACCGGTATTCACTCAGCGACACACTGGGGTTCACTCAGCGACACACCGGGGTTCACTCAGCGACACACCGGGATTCACTCGGCGACACACTGGGGTTCACTCAGCGACACACCGGGGTTCACTCAGCGACACACCGGGGTTCACTCAGTGACACACTGGCGTTCACTCAGCTACACAATGAGGTTCACTCAGTGACACACCGGGGTTCACTCAGCGACACACCGGGGTTCTCTCAGATACACACCGGGGTTCACTCAGCTACACACCGGGGCTCATGTCAGGCACACACCAGGGTTCACTCAGCGACACGCCGGGGTTTGCTCAGTCACACACCGGGATTCACTCAGTCACACACCGGGGTTCGCTCACCGACACACCGGGGTTCACTCAGTGACACACCGGGGTTCACTCAGTCACACACTGGGGTTCACTCAGCGACCCACCGGGGTTCACTCAGTCACACACAAGGGTTCACTCAGTGACACACCGGGGTTCACTCAGCGACACACCGGGATTCACTCAGTGACACACCGGGGTTCACTCAGTCACACACCGGGGTTCACTCAGTCACACACCGGGGTTCACTCAGTCACACACCGGGGTTCACTCAGATACACAAGGGGGTTCACTCAGTCACACACCGGGATTCACTCAGTGACACACCCGGGTTCACTCAGCGACACACCGGGATTCACTCAGCGACATACTGGGGTTCAGTCAGCGACACACCGGGGTTCACTCAGCGACACACCGGTATTCACTCAGCGACACACTGGGGTTCACTCAGCGACACACCGGGGTTCACTCAGCGACACACCGGGATTCACTCAGCGACACACTGGGGTTCACTCAGCGACACACCGGGGTTCACTCAGCGACACACCGGGGTTCACTCAGTGACACACTGGCGTTCACTCAGCTACACAATGGGGTTCACTCAGTGACACACCGGGGTTCACTCAGCGACACACCGGGGTTCTCTCAGATACACAAGGGGTTTCACTCAGTGACACACCGGGGTTCACTCAGCTACACACCGGGGCTCAGTCAGGCACACACCAGGGTTCAATCAGCGACAAATTGGGGTTCACTCAGCGACACGCCGGGGTTTGCTCAGTCACACACCGGGATTCACTCAGTCACACACCGGGGTTCGCTCACCGACACACTGGGGTTCACTCAGTGACACACCGGGGTTCACTCAGTCACACACAGGGGTTCACTCAGTCACACACCGGGATTCACTCAGTGACACACCGGGGTTCACTCAGCGACACACCGAGGTTCACTCAGTGACACACTGGGGTTCACTCAGTGACACAACGGGGTTCACTCAGTCACACACTGGGGTTCACTCAGCGACACACCGGGATTCACTCAGTGACACACCGGAATTCACTCAGTGACACAACGGGGTTCACTCAGTCACACACTGGGGTTAACTCAGCGACACACCGGGGTTCACTCAGTGACACACCGGAGTTCACTCAGTGACACACCGGGATTCACTCATCGACACACCGGGGTTCACTCCGTGACACACCGGGGTTCACACCATGACATACTGGGGTTCACTCAGCGATGCACCGGGGTTTACTCAGTGACACACTGGGGTTCACTCAGTGACACACTGGGGTTCACTCAGTCACACACCTGGGTTCACACAGTTATAACGCGGGGTTCACTCAGCGACACACCGGGGTTCACTCAGCGACACACCGGGGTTCACTCAGCGACACACCGGGGTTCACTCAGCGACACACTGGTGTTCACTCAGCGACACACCGGTGTTCACTCAGCGACACACCGGGGTTCAGTCAGTGACACACCGGAGTTCACTCAGCAACACACCGGGGTTCACTCAGCGACACACTGGTGTTCACTCAGCGACATACCGGTGTTCACTCAGCGACACACCGGGGTTCACTCAGTCACACACCGGGGTTCACTCAGTCACACACCGGGGTTCACTCAGTCACACACCGGGGTTCACTCAGTCACACACTGGGGTTCACTCAGCGACACACCGGGGTTCACTCAGTCACACACCGGGGTTCAGTCAGTCACACCCTGGGGTTCACTCAGCGACACACCGGGGTTCACTCAGTCACACACAGGGGTTCACTCAGCGACACACCGGGGTTCACTCAGCGACACACCGGGATTCACTCAATCACACACCGGGGTTCACTTAGTGACACACCAGGGTTCACTCAGCGACACACCGGGGTTTACTCAGTGACACACCGGGGTTCACTCAGATACACAACGGGGTTCACTCAGTGACACACCTGGGTTCACTCAGTGATACACTGGCGTTCACTCAGCTGCACAACGGGGTTCACTCAGTGACACACCGGGGTTTACTCAGCGACACACCGGGGTTCACTCAGATACACAACGGGGTTCACTCAGTGACATACCGGGGTTCACTCAGCTATACACCGGGGTTCACTCAGATACAAAACGGGGTTTACTCAGCGACACGCCGGGGTTCACTCAGCTATACACCGGGGTTCACTCAGCGACACACCGGGTTTCACTCAGTCACACACTGGGGTTCACTCAGCGACACACCGGGTTTCACTCAGTGACACACCGGGTTCACTCAGTGAAAACACCGGGGTTCACTCAGTCACACACTGGGGTTCACTGAGTGACACACCGGGGTTCACTCAGCGACACACCGGGTTTCACTCAGTCACACACTAGGGTTCACTCAGCGACACACCGGGGTTCACTCAGTGACACACTGGGGTTCACTCAGTCACACACCGGGGTTCACTCAGCGACACACTGGCGTTCACTCAGCTACACAATGGGGTTCACTCAGTGACACACCGGGGTTCACTCAGCGACACACCGGGGTTCTCTCAGATACACAAGGGGTTTCACTCAGTGACACACCGGGGTTCACTCAGCTACACACCGTGGGTCAGTCAGGCACACACCAGGGTTCAATCAGCGACAAATTGGGGTTCACTCAGCGACACGCCGGGGTTTGCTCAGTCACACACCGGGATTCACTCAGTCACACACCGGGGTTCGCTCACCGACACACTGGGGTTCACTCAGTGACACACCGGGGTTCACTCAGTCACACACAGGGGTTCACTCAGTGACACACCGGGATTCACTCAGTGACACACCGGGGTTCACTCAGCGACACACCGAGGTTCACTCAGTGACACACTGGGGTTCACTCAGTGACACAACGGGGTTCACTCAGTCACACACTGGGGTTCACTCAGCGACACACCGGGATTCACTCAGTGACACACCGGAATTCACTCAGTGACACAACGGGGTTCACTCAGTCACACACTGGGGTTAACTCAGCGACACACCGGGGTTCACTCAGTGACACACCGGGGTTCACTCAGTCACACACTGGGGTTCACTCAGTGACGCACCGGGATTCACTCAGCGACACACCGGGGTTCACTCAGCGACACACCGGGGTTCACTCAGTCACACACTGGGGTTCACTCAGTCACACACCGGAGTTCACTCAGTGACACACCGGGATTCACTCATCGACACACCGGGGTTCACTCCGTGACACACCGGGGTTCACACCATGACACACTGGGGTTCACTCAGCGATGCACCGGGGTTTACTCAGTGACACACTGGGGTTCACTCAGTGACACACTGGGGTTCACTCAGTCACACACCGGGGTTCACACAGTTATAACGCGGGGTTCACTCAGCGACACACCGGGGTTCACTCAGCGACACACCGGGGTTCACTCAGCGACACACCGGGGTTCACTCAGCGACACACTGGTGTTCACTCAGCGACACACCGGTGTTCACTCAGCGACACACCGGGGTTCAGTCAGTGACACACCGGAGTTCACTCAGCAACACACCGGGGTTCACTCAGCGACACACTGGTGTTCACTCAGCGACACACCGGTGTTCACTCAGCGACACACCGGGGTTCACTCAGTCACACACCGGGGTTCACTCAGTCACACACCAGGGTTCACTCAGTCACACACCGGGGTTCACTCAGTCACACACTGGGGTTCACTCAGCGACACACCGGGGTTCACTCAGTCACACACCGGGGTTCAGTCAGTCACACCCTGGGGTTCACTCAGCGACACACCGGGGTTCACTCAGTCACACACAGGGGTTCACTCAGCGACACACCGGGGTTCACTCAGCGACACACCGGGGTTCACTCAATCACACACCGGGGTTCACTTAGTGACACACCAGGGTTCACTCAGCGACACACCGGGGTTTACTCAGTGACACACCGGGGTTCACTCAGATACACAACGGGGTTCACTCAGTGACACACCTGGGTTCACTCAGTGATACACTGGCGTTCACTCAGCTGCACAACGGGGTTCACTCAGTGACACACCGGGGTTTACTCAGCGACACACCGGGGTTCACTCAGATACACAACGGGGTTCACTCAGTGACATACCGGGGTTCACTCAGCTATACACCGGGGTTCACTCTGATACAAAACGGGGTTTACTCAGCGACACGCCGGGGTTCACTCAGCTATACACCGGGGTTCACTCAGCGACACACCGGGTTTCACTCAGTCACACACTGGGGTTCACTCAGCGACACACCGGGTTTCACTCAGTGACACACCGGGTTCACTCAGTGAAAACACCGGGGTTCACTCAGTCACCCACTGGGGTTCACTGAGTGACACACCGGGGTACACTCAGCGACACACCGGGTTTCACTCAGTCACACACTGGGGTTCACTCAGCGACACACTGGGGTTCACTCAGTGACACACTGGGGTTCACTCAGTCACACACCGGGGTTCACTCAGCGACACACCGGGGTTCACTCAGCGACACACTGGTGTTCACTCAGCGACACACCGGGGTTCACTCAGCGACACAGCGGGGTTCACTCAGTCACACACCGGGGTTCACTCAGAGACACACCGGGGTTCACTCAGCGACACACCGGGGTTCACTCCGTGACACACCGGGGTTCACACCATGACACACTGGGGTTCACTCAGCGATGCACCGGGGTTCACTCAGTGACACACTGGGGTTCACTCAGTGACACACTGGAGTTCACTCAGTCACACACTGGGGTTCACACAGTTATAAACCGGGGTTCACTCAGCGACACACCGGGGTTCACTCAGTCACACACAAGGGTTCACTCAGTGACACACCGGGGTTCACTCAGCGACACACCGGGATTCACTCAGCGACACACCGGGGTTCACTCAGTCACACACCGGGGTTCACTCAGTCACACACCGGGGTTCACTCAGTCACACACCGGGGTTCACTCAGATACACAAGGGGGTTCACTCAGTCACACACCGGGATTCACTCAGTGACACACCCGGGTTCACTCAGCGACACACCGGGATTCACTCAGCGACCCACTGGGGTTCAGTCAGCGACACACCGGGGTTCACTCAGCGACACACCGGTATTCACTCAGCAACACACTGGGGTTCACTCAGCGACACACCGGGGTTCACTCAGCGACACACCGGGATTCACTCGGCGACACACTGGGGTTCACTCAGCGACACACCGGAGTTCACTCAGCGACACACCGGGGTTCACTCAGTGACACACTGGCGTTCACTCAGCTACACAACGAGGTTCACTCAGTGACACACCGGGGTTCACTCAGCGACACACCGGGGTTCTCTCAGATACACACCGGGGTTCACTCAGCTACACACCGGGGCTCATGTCAGGCACACAGCAGGGTTCACTCAGCGACACGCCGGGATTTGCTCAGTTACACACCGGGGTTCACTCAGTGACACACCGGGGTTCACTCAGTCACACACTGGGGTTCACTCAGCGACCCACCGGGGTTCACTCAGTCACACACAAGGGTTCACTCAGTGACACACCGGGGTTCACTCAGCGACACACCGGGATTCACTCAGCGACACACCGGGGTTCACTCAGTCACACATTGGGGTTCACTCAGTCACACACCGGGGTTCACTCAGTCACACACCGGGGTTCACTCAGATACACCAGGGGGTTCACTCAGTCACACACCGGGATTCACTCAGTGACACACCCGGGTTCACTCAGCGACACACCGGGATTCACTCAGCGACATACTGGGGTTCAGTCAGCGACACACCGGGGTTCACTCAGCGACACACCGGTATTCACTCAGCGACACACTGGGGTTCACTCAGCGACACACCGGGGTTCACTCAGCGACACACCGGGATTCACTCAGCGACACACTGGGGTTCACTCAGCGACACACCGGGGTTCACTCAGCGACACACCGGGGTTCACTCAGTGACACACTGGCGTTCACTCAGCTACACAATGGGGTTCACTCAGTGACACACCGGGGTTCACTCAGCGACACACCGGGGTTCTCTCAGATACACAAGGGGTTTCACTCAGTGACACACCGGGGTTCACTCAGCTACACACCGGGGCTCAGTCAGGCACACACCAGGGTTCAATCAGCGACAAATTGGGGTTCACTCAGCGACACGCCGGGGTTTGCTCAGTCACACACCGGGATTCACTCAGTCACACACCGGGGTTCGCTCACCGACACACTGGGGTTCACTCAGTGACACACCGGGGTTCACTCAGTCACACACAGGGGTTCACTCAGTGAAACACCGGGATTCACTCAGTGACACACCGGGGTTCACTCAGCGACACACCGAGGTTCACTCAGTGACACACTGGGGTTCACTCAGTGACACAACGGGGTTCACTCAGTCACACACCGGGGTTCACTCAGTCACACACCGGGGTTCACTCAGTCACACACTGGGGTTCACTCAGCGACACACCGGGGTTCACTCAGTCACACACCGGGGTTCAGTCAGTCACACCCTGGGGTTCACTCAGCGACACACCGGGGTTCACTCAGTCACACACAGGGGTTCACTCAGCGACACACCGGGGTTCACTCAGCGACACACCGGGGTTCACTCAATCACACACCGGGGTTCACTTAGTGACACACCAGGGTTCACTCAGCGTCACACCGGGGTTTACTCAGTGACACACCGGGGTTCACTCAGATACACAACGGGGTTCACTCAGTGACACACCTGGGTTCACTCAGTGATACACTGGCGTTCACTCAGCTGCACAACGGGGTTCACTCAGTGACACACCGGGGTTTACTCAGCGACACACCGGGGTTCACTCAGATACACAACGGGGTTCACTCAGTGACATACCGGGGTTCACACAGCTATACACCGGGGTTCACTCAGATACAAAACGGGGTTTACTCAGCGACACGCCGGGGTTCACTCAGCTATACACCGGGGTTCACTCAGCGACACACCGGGTTTCACTCAGTCACACACTGGGGTTCACTCAGCGACACACCGGGTTTCACTCAGTGACACACCGGGTTCACTCAGTGAAAACACCGGGGTTCACTCAGTCACACACTGGGGTTCACTGAGTGACACACCGGGGTTCACTCAGCGACACACCGGGTTTCACTCAGTCACACACTGGGGTTCACTCAGCGACACACTGGGGTTCACTCAGTGACACACTGGGGTTCACTCAGTCACACACCGGGGTTCACTCAGCGACACACTGGCGTTCACTCAGCTACACAATGGGGTTCACTCAGTGACACACCGGGGTTCACTCAGCGACACACCGGGGTTCTCTCAGATACACAAGGGGTTTCACTCAGTGACACACCGGGGTTCACTCAGCTACACACCGTGGCTCAGTCAGGCACACACCAGGGTTCAATCAGCGACAAATTGGGGTTCACTCAGCGACACGCCGGGGTTTGCTCAGTCACACACCGGGATTCACTCAGTCACACACCGGGGTTCGCTCACCGACACACTGGGGTTCACTCAGTGACACACCGGGGTTCACTCAGTCACACACAGGGGTTCACTCAGTGACACACCGGGATTCACTCAGTGACACACCGGGGTTCACTCAGCGACACACCGAGGTTCACTCAGTGACACACTGGGGTTCACTCAGTGACACAACGGGGTTCACTCAGTCACACACTGGGGTTCACTCAGCGACACACCGGGATTCACTCAGTGACACACCGGAATTCACTCAGTGACACAACGGGGTTCACTCAGTCACACACTGGGGTTAACTCAGCGACACACCGGGGTTCACTCAGTGACACACCGGGGTTCACTCAGTCACACACTGGGGTTCACTCAGTGACGCACCGGGATTCACTCAGCGACACACCGGGGTTCACTCAGCGACACACCGGGGTTCACTCAGTCACACACTGGGGTTCACTCAGTCACACACCGGAGTTCACTCAGTGACACACCGGGATTCACTCATCGACACACCGGGGTTCACTCCGTGACACACCGGGGTTCACACCATGACACACTGGGGTTCACTCAGCGATGCACCGGGGTTTACTCAGTGACACACTGGGGTTCACTCAGTGACACACTGGGGTTCACTCAGTCACACACCGGGGTTCACACAGTTATAACGCGGGGTTCACTCAGCGACACACCGGGGTTCACTCAGCGACACACCGGGGTTCACTCAGCGACACACCGGGGTTCACTCAGCGACACACTGGTGTTCACTCAGCGACACACCGGTGTTCACTCAGCGACACACCGGGGTTCAGTCAGTGACACACCGGAGTTCACTCAGCAACACACCGGGGTTCACTCAGCGACACACTGGTGTTCACTCAGCGACACACCGGTGTTCACTCAGCGACACACCGGGGTTCACTCAGTCACACACCGGGGTTCACTCAGTCACACACCGGGGTTCACTCAGTCACACACCGGGGTTCACTCAGTCACACACTGGGGTTCACTCAGCGACACACCGGGGTTCACTCAGTCACACACCGGGGTTCAGTCAGTCACACCCTGGGGTTCACTCAGCGACACACCGGGGTTCACTCAGTCACACACAGGGGTTCACTCAGCGACACACCGGGGTTCACTCAGCGACACACCGGGGTTCACTCAATCACACACCGGGGTTCACTTAGTGACACACCAGGGTTCACTCAGCGACACACCGGGGTTTACTCAGTGACACACCGGGGTTCACTCAGATACACAACGGGGTTCACTCAGTGACACACCTGGGTTCACTCAGTGATACACTGGCGTTCACTCAGCTGCACAACGGGGTTCACTCAGTGACACACCGGGGTTTACTCAGCGACACACCGGGGTTCACTCAGATACACAACGGGGTTCACTCAGTGACATACCGGGGTTCACTCAGCTATACACCGGGGTTCACTCAGATACAAAACGGGGTTTACTCAGCGACACGCCGGGGTTCACTCAGCTATACACCGGGGTTCACTCAGCGACACACCGGGTTTCACTCAGTCACACACTGGGGTTCACTCAGCGACACACCGGGTTTCACTCAGTGACACACCGGGTTCACTCAGTGAAAACACCGGGGTTCACTCAGTCACACACTGGGGTTCACTGAGTGACACACCGGGGTACACTCAGCGACACACCGGGTTTCACTCAGTCACACACTGGGGTTCACTCAGCGACACACTGGGGTTCACTCAGTGACACACTGGGGTTCACTCAGTCACACACCGGGGTTCACTCAGCGACACACCGGGGTTCACTCAGCGACACACTGGTGTTCACTCAGCGACACACCGGGGTTCACTCAGCGACACAGCGGGGTTCACTCAGTCACACACCGGGGTTCACTCAGAGACACACCGGGGTTCACTCAGCGACACACCGGGGTTCACTCCGTGACACACCGGGGTTCACACCATGACACACTGGGGTTCACTCAGCGATGCACCGGGGTTCACTCAGTGACACACTGGGGTTCACTCAGTGACACACTGGAGTTCACTCAGTCACACACTGGGGTTCACACAGTTATAAACCGGGGTTCACTCAGCGACACACCGGGGTTCACTCAGTCACACACAAGGGTTCACTCAGTGACACACCGGGGTTCACTCAGCGACACACCGGGATTCACTCAGCGACACACCGGGGTTCACTCAGTCACACACCGGGGTTCACTCAGTCACACACCGGGGTTCACTCAGTCACACACCGGGGTTCACTCAGATACACAAGGGGGTTCACTCAGTCACACACCGGGATTCACTCAGTGACACACCCGGGTTCACTCAGCGACACACCGGGATTCACTCAGCGACCCACTGGGGTTCAGTCAGCGACACACGGGGGTTCACTCAGCGACACACCGGTATTCACTCAGCAACACACTGGGGTTCACTCAGCGACACACCGGGGTTCACTCAGCGACACACCGGGATTCACTCGGCGACACACTGGGGTTCACTCAGCGACACACCGGGGTTCACTCAGCGACACACCGGGGTTCACTCAGTGACACACTGGCGTTCACTCAGCTACACAACGAGGTTCACTCAGTGACACACCGGGGTTCACTCAGCGACACACCGGGGTTCTCTCAGATACACACCGGGGTTCACTCAGCTACACACCGGGGCTCATGTCAGGCACACACCAGGGTTCAGTCAGCGACACGCCGGGGTTTGCTCAGTCACACACCGGGGTTCACTCAGTGACACACCGGGGTTCACTCAGTCACACACTGTGGTTCACTCAGCGACCCACCGGGGTTCACTCAGTCACACACAAGGGTTCACTCAGTGACACACCGGGGTTCACTCAGCGACACACCGGGATTCACTCAGCGACACACCGGGGTTCACTCAGTCACACACCGGGGTTCACTCAGTCACACACCGGGGTTCACTCAGTCACACACCGGGGTTCACTCAGATACACCAGGGGGTTCACTCAGTCACACACCGGGATTCACTCAGTGACACACCCGGGTTCACTCAGCGACACACCGGGATTCACTCAGCGACATACTGGGGTTCAGTCAGCGACACACCGGGGTTCACTCAGCGACACACCGGTATTCACTCAGCGACACACTGGGGTTCACTCAGCGACACATCGGGGTTCACTCAGCGACACACCGGGATTCACTCAGCGACACACTGGGGTTCACTCAGCGACACACCGGGGTTCACTCAGCGACACACCGGGGTTCACTCAGTGACACACTGGCGTTCACTCAGCTACACAATGGGGTTCACTCAGTGACACACCGGGGTTCACTCAGCGACACACCGGGGTTCTCTCAGATACACAAGGGGTTTCACTCAGTGACACACCGGGGTTCACTCAGCTACACACCGGGGCTCAGTCAGGCACACACCAGGGTTCAATCAGCGACAAATTGGGGTTCACTCAGCGACACGCTGGGGTTTGCTCAGTCACACACCGGGATTCACTCAGTCACACACCGGGGTTCGCTCACCGACACACTGGGGTTCACTCAGTGACACACCGGGGTTCACTCAGTCACACACAGGGGTTCACTCAGTGACACACCGGGATTCACTCAGTGACACACCGGGGTTCACTCAGCGACACACCGAGGTTCACTCAGTGACACACTGCGGTTCACTCAGTGACACAACGGGGTTCACTCAGTCACACACTGGGGTTCACTCAGCGACACACCGGGATTCACTCAGTGACACACCGGAATTCACTCAGTGACACAACGGGGTTCACTCAGTCACACACTGGGGTTAACTCAGCGACACACCGGGGTTCACTCAGTGACACACCGGGGTTCACTCAGTCACACACTGGGGTTCACTCAGTGACACACCGGGATTCACTCAGCGACACACCGGGGTTCACTCAGCGACACACCGGGGTTCACTCAGTCACACACTGGGGTTCACTCAGTCACACACCGGAGTTCACTCAGTGACACACCGGGATTCACTCATCGACACACCGGGGTTCACTCCGTGACACACCGGGGTTGACACCATGACACACTGGGGTTCACTCAGCGATGCACCGGGGTTTACTCAGTGACACACTGGGGTTCACTCAGTGACACACTGGGGTTCACTCAGTCACACACCGGGGTTCACACAGTTATAACGCGGGGTTCACTCAGCGACACACCGGGGTTCACTCAGCGACACACCGGGGTTCACTCCGTGACACACCGGGGTTCACACCATGACACACTGGGGTTCACTTAGCGATGCACCGGGGTTCACTCAGTGACACACTGGGGTTCACTCAGTGACACACTGGAGTTCACTCAGTCACACACTGGGGTTCACACAGTTATAAACCGGGGTTCACTCAGCGACACACCGGGGTTCACTCAGTCACACACAAGGGTTCACTCAGTGGCACACCGGGGTTCACTCAGCGACACACCGGGATTCACTCAGCGACACACCGGGGTTCACTCAGTCACACACCGGGGTTCACTCAGTCACACACCGGGGTTCACTCAGTCACACACCGGGGTTCACTCAGATACACAAGGGGGTTCACTCAGTCACACACCGGGATTCACTCAGTGACACACCCGGGTTCACTCAGCGACACACCGGGATTCACTCAGCGACCCACTGGGGTTCAGTCAGCGACACACCGGGGTTCACTCAGCGACACACCGGTATTCACTCAGCGACACACTGGGGTTCACTCAGCGACACACCGGGGTTCACTCAGCGACACACCGGGATTCACTCGGCGACACACTGGGGTTCACTCAGCGACACACCGGGGTTCACTCAGCGACACACCGGGGTTCACTCAGTGACACACTGGCGTTCACTCAGCTACACAACGAGGTTCACTCAGTGACACACCGGGGTTCACTCAGCGACACACCGGGGTTCTCTCAGATACACACCGGGGTTCACTCAGCTACACACCGGGGCTCATGTCAGGCACACACCAGGGTTCACTCAGCGACACGCCGGGGTTTGCTCAGTCACACACCGGGGTTCACTCAGTGACACACCGGGGTTCACTCAGTCACACACTGGGGTTCACTCAGCGACCCACCGGGGTTCACTCAGTCACACACAAGGGTTCACTCAGTGACACACCGGGGTTCACTCAGCGACACACCGGGATTCACTCAGCGACACACCGGGGTTCACTCAGTCACACACCGGGGTTCACTCAGTCACACACCGGGGTTCACTCAGTCACACACCGGGATTCACTCAGTGACACACCCGGGTTCACTCAGCGACACACCGGGATTCACTCAGCGACATACTGGGGTTCAGTCAGCGACACACCGGGGTTCACTCAGCGACACACCGGTATTCACTCAGCGACACACTGGGGTTCACTCAGCGACACACCGGGGTTCACTCAGCGACACACCGGGATTCACTCAGCGACACACTGGGGTTCACTCAGCGACACACCGGGGTTCACTCAGCGACACACCGGGGTTCACTCAGTGACACACTGGCGTTCACTCAGCTACACAATGGGGTTCACTCAGTGACACACCGGGGTTCACTCAGCGACACACCGGGGTTCTCTCAGATACACAAGGGGTTTCACTCAGTGACACACCGGGGTTCACTCAGCTACACACCGGGGCTCAGTCAGGCACACACCAGGGTTCAATCAGCGACAAATTGGGGTTCACTCAGCGACACGCCGGGGTTTGCTCAGTCACACACCGGGATTCACTCAGTCACACACCGGGGTTCGCTCACCGACACACTGGGGTTCACTCAGTGACACACCGGGGTTCACTCAGTCACACACAGGGGTTCACTCAGTGACACACCGGGATTCACTCAGTGACACACCGGGGTTCACTCAGCGACACACCGAGGTTCACTCAGTGACACACTGGGGTTAACTCAGTGACACAACGGGGTTCACTAAGTCACACACTGGGGTTCACTCAGCGACACACCGGGATTCACTCAGTGACACACCGGAATTCACTCAGTGACACAACGGGGTTCACTCAGTCACACACTGGGGTTAACTCAGCGACACACCGGGGTTCACTCAGTGACACACCGGGGTTCACTCAGTCACACACTGGGGTTCACTCAGTGACACACCGGGATTCACTCAGCGACACACCGGGGTTCACTCAGCGACACACCGGGGTTCACTCAGTCACACACTGGGGTTCACTCAGTCACACACCGGAGTTCACTCAGTGACACACCGGGATTCACTCATCGACACACCGGGGTTCACTCCGTGACACACCGGGGTTCACACCATGACACACTGGGGTTCACTCAGCGATGCACCGGGGTTTACTCAGTGACACACTGGGGTTCACTCAGTGACACACTCGGGTTCACTCAGTCACACACCGGGGTTCACACAGTTATAACGCGGGGTTCACTCAGCGACACACCGGGGTTCACTCAGCGACACACCGGGGTTCACTCAGCGACACACCGGGGTTCACTCAGCGACACACTGGTGTTCACTCAGCGACACACCGGTGTTCACTCAGCGACACACCGGGGTTCAGTCAGTGACACACCGGAGTTCACTCAGCAACACACCGGGGTTCACTCAGCGACACACTGGTGTTCACTCAGCGACACACCGGTGTTCACTCAGCGACACACCGGGGTTCACTCAGTCACACACCGGGGTTCACTCAGTCACACACCGGGGTTCACTCAGTCACACACCGGGGTTCACTCAGTCACACACTGGGGTTCACTCAGCGACACACCGGGGTTCACTCAGTCACACACCGGGGTTCAGTCAGTCACACCCTGGGGTTCACTCAGCGACACACCGGGGTTCACTCAGTCACACACAGGGGTTCACTCAGCGACACACCGGGGTTCACTCAGCGACACACCGGGGTTCACTCAATCACACACCGGGGTTCACTTAGTGACACACCAGGGTTCACTCAGCGACACACCGGGGTTTACTCAGTGACACACCGGGGTTCACTCAGATACACAACGGGGTTCACTCAGTGACACACCTGGGTTCACTCAGTGATACACTGGCGTTCACTCAGCTGCACAACGGGGTTCACTCAGTGACACACCGGGGTTTACTCAGCGACACACCGGGGTTCACTCAGATACACAACGGGGTTCACTCAGTGACATACCGGGGTTCACTCAGCTATACACCGGGGTTCACTCAGATACAAAACGGGGTTTACTCAGCGACACGCCGGGGTTCACTCAGCTATACACCGGGGTTCACTCAGCGACACACCGGGTTTCACTCAGTCACACACTGGGGTTCACTCAGCGACACACCGGGTTTCACTCAGTGACACACCGGGTTCACTCAGTGAAAACACCGGGGTTCACTCAGTCACACACTGGGGTTCACTGAGTGACACACCGGGGTTCACTCAGCGACACACCGGGTTTCACTCAGTCTCACACTGGGGTTCACTCAGCGACACACTGGGGTTCACTCAGTGACACACTGGGGTTCACTCAGTCACACACCGGGGTTCACTCAGCGACACACCGGGGTTCACTCAGCGACACACTGGTGTTCACTCAGCGACACACCGGGGTTCACTCAGCGACACACCGGGGTTCAGTCAGTGACACACCGGAGTTCACTCAGCAACACACCGGGGTTCACTCAGCGACACACTGGTGTTCACTCAGCGACACACCGGTGTTCACTCAGCGACACACCGGGGTTCACTCAGTCACACACCGGGGTTCACTCAGTCACACACCGGGGTTCACTCAGTCACACACCGGGGTTCACTCAGTCACCCACTGGGGTTCACTCAGCGACACACCGGGGTTCACTCAGTCACACACCGGGGTTCAGTCAGTCACACCCTGGGGTTCACTCAGCGACACACCGGGGTTCACTCAGTCACACACAGGGGTTCACTCAGCGACACACCGGGGTTCACTCAGCGACACACCGGGGTTCACTCAATCACACACCGGGGTTCACTTAGTGACACACCAGGGTTCACTCAGCGACACACCGGGGTTTACTCAGTGACACACCGGGGTTCACTCAGATACACAACGGGGTTCACTCAGTGACACACCTGGGTTCACTCAGTGACACACTGGCGTTCACTCAGCTGCACAACGGGGTTCACTCAGTGACACACCGGGGTTTACTCAGCGACACACCGGGGTTCACTCAGATACACAACGGGGTTCACTCAGTGACATACCGGGGTTCACTCACCTATACACCGGGGTTCACTCAGATACACAACGGGGTTTACTCAGCGACACGCCGGGGTTCACTCAGCTATACACCGGGGTTCACTCAGCGACACACCGGGTTTCACTCAGTCACACACTGGGGTTCACTCAGCGACACACCGGGTTTCACTCAGTGACACACCGGGTTCACTCAGTGACACACCGGGGTTCACTCAGTCACACACTGGGGTTCACTGAGTGACACACCGGGGTTCACTCAGCGACACACCGGGTTTCACTTAGTCACACACTGGGGTTCACTCAGTCACACACTGGGGTTCACTCAGTGACACACCGGGATTCACTCAGCGACACACCGGGGTTCACTCAGTGACACACCGGGGTTCACTAAGTCACACACCGGGGTTCACTCAGTTATAAACCAGGGTTCACTCAGCGACACACAGGTGTTCACTCAGTCACACACTGGGGTTCACTCAGAGACACACCGGGGTTCACTCAGTCACACACAAGGGTTCACTCAGTGACACACCGGGGTTCACTCAGTCACACACTGGGGTTCATTCAGCGACACACCGGGGTTCACTCAGTCACACACTGGGGTTCACTCAGCGACACACCGGGGTTCACTCAGTCACACACAAGGGTTCACTCAGTGACACACCGGGGTTCACTCAGCGACACACCGGGATTCACTCAGCGACACACCGGGGTTCACTCAGTCACACACCGGGGTTCACTCAGTCACACACCGGGGTTCAATCAGTGACACACCGGGGTTCACTCAGTGACACACCGGGGTTCACTCAGATACACAAGGGGGTTCACTCAGTCACACACCGGGATTCACTCAGTGACACACCCGGGTTCACTCAGTGACACACCGGGATTCACTCAGTGACACACCGGGGTTCACTCAGTCACACACTGGGGTTCACTGAGTGACACACCGGGGTTCACTCAGCGACACACCGGGTTTCACTCAGTCACACACTGGGGTTCACTCAGTCACACACTGGGGTTCACTCAGCGACACACTGGGGTTCACTCAGTGACACACTGGGGTTCACTCAGTCACACACCGTGGTTCACACAGTTATAAAGCGGGGTTCACTCAGCGACACACCGGGGTTCACTCAGTGACACACCGGGGTTCACTCAGCGACACACCGGGGTTCACTCAGCGACACACCGGGGTTCAGTCAGTGACACACCGGAGTTCACTCAGCAACACACCGGCGTTCACTCAGCGACACACTGGTGTTCACTCAGCGACACACCGGTGTTCACTCAGCGACACACCGGGGTTCACTCAGTCACACACCGGGGTTCACTCAGTCACACACCGGGGTTCACTCAGTCACACACCGGGGTTCACTCAGTCACCCACTGGGGTTCACTCAGCGACACACCGGGGTTCACTCAGTCACACACCGGGGTTCAGTCAGTCACACCCTGGGGTTCACTCAGCGACACACCGGGGTTCACTCAGTCACACACAGGGGTTCACTCAGCGACACACCGGGGTTCACTCAGCGACACACCGGGGTTCACTCAATCACACACCGGGGTTCACTCAGCGACACACCGGGGTTCACTCAGCGACACACCGGGGTTCACTCAGCGACACACTGGTGTTCACTCAGCGACACACCGGTGTTCACTCAGCGACACACCGGGGTTCAGTCAGTGACACACCGGAGTTCACTCAGCAACACACCGGGGTTCACTCAGCGACACACTGGTGTTCACTCAGCGACACACCGGTGTTCACTCAGCGACACACCGGGGTTCACTCAGTCACACACCGGGGTTCACTCAGTCACACACCGGGGTTCACTCAGTCACACACCGGGGTTCACTCAGTCACACACTGGGGTTCACTCAGCGACACACCGGGGTTCACTCAGTCACACACCGGGGTTCAGTCAGTCACACCCTGGGGTTCACTCAGCGACACACCGGGGTTCACTCAGTCACACACAGGGGTTCACTCAGCGACACACCGGGGTTCACTCAGCGACACACCGGGGTTCACTCAATCACACACCGGGGTTCACTTAGTGACACACCAGGGTTCACTCAGCGACACACCGGGGTTTACTCAGTGACACACCGGGGTTCACTCAGATACACAACGGGGTTCACTCAGTGACACACCTGGGTTCACTCAGTGATACACTGGCGTTCACTCAGCTGCACAACGGGGTTCACTCAGTGACACACCGGGGTTTACTCAGCGACACACCGGGGTTCACTCAGATACACAACGGGGTTCACTCAGTGACATACCGGGGTTCACTCAGCTATACACCGGGGTTCACTCAGATACAAAACGGGGTTTACTCAGCGACACGCCGGGGTTCACTCAGCTATACACCGGGGTTCACTCAGCGACACACCGGGTTTCACTCAGTCACACACTGGGGTTCACTCAGCGACACACCGGGTTTCACTCAGTGACACACCGGGTTCACTCAGTGAAAACACCGGGGTTCACTCAGTCACACACTGGGGTTCACTGAGTGACACACCGGGGTTCACTCAGCGACACACCGGGTTTCACTCAGTCTCACACTGGGGTTCACTCAGCGACACACTGGGGTTCACTCAGTGACACACTGGGGTTCACTCAGTCACACACCGGGGTTCACTCAGCGACACACCGGGGTTCACTCAGCGACACACTGGTGTTCACTCAGCGACACACCGGGGTTCACTCAGCGACACACCGGGGTTCAGTCAGTGACACACCGGAGTTCACTCAGCAACACACCGGGGTTCACTCAGCGACACACTGGTGTTCACTCAGCGACACACCGGTGTTCACTCAGCGACACACCGGGGTTCACTCAGTCACACACCGGGGTTCACTCAGTCACACACCGGGGTTCACTCAGTCACACACCGGGGTTCACTCAGTCACCCACTGGGGTTCACTCAGCGACACACCGGGGTTCACTCAGTCACACACCGGGGTTCAGTCAGTCACACCCTGGGGTTCACTCAGCGACACACCGGGGTTCACTCAGTCACACACAGGGGTTCACTCAGCGACACACCGGGGTTCACTCAGCGACACACCGGGGTTCACTCAATCACACACCGGGGTTCACTTAGTGACACACCAGGGTTCACTCAGCGACACACCGGGGTTTACTCAGTGACACACCGGGGTTCACTCAGATACACAACGGGGTTCACTCAGTGACACACCTGGGTTCACTCAGTGACACACTGGCGTTCACTCAGCTGCACAACGGGGTTCACTCAGTGACACACCGGGGTTTACTCAGCGACACACCGGGGTTCACTCAGATACACAACGGGGTTCACTCAGTGACATACCGGGGTTCACTCACCTATACACCGGGGTTCACTCAGATACACAACGGGGTTTACTCAGCGACACGCCGGGGTTCACTCAGCTATACACCGGGGTTCACTCAGCGACACACCGGGTTTCACTCAGTCACACACTGGGGTTCACTCAGCGACACACCGGGTTTCACTCAGTGACACACCGGGTTCACTCAGTGACACACCGGGGTTCACTCAGTCACACACTGGGGTTCACTGAGTGACACACCGGGGTTCACTCAGCGACACACCGGGTTTCACTTAGTCACACACTGGGGTTCACTCAGTCACACACTGGGGTTCACTCAGTGACACACCGGGATTCACTCAGCGACACACCGGGGTTCACTCAGTGACACACCGGGGTTCACTAAGTCACACACCGGGGTTCACTCAGTTATAAACCAGGGTTCACTCAGCGACACACAGGTGTTCACTCAGTCACACACTGGGGTTCACTCAGAGACACACCGGGGTTCACTCAGTCACACACAAGGGTTCACTCAGTGACACACCGGGGTTCACTCAGTCACACACTGGGGTTCATTCAGCGACACACCGGGGTTCACTCAGTCACACACTGGGGTTCACTCAGCGACACACCGGGGTTCACTCAGTCACACACAAGGGTTCACTCAGTGACACACCGGGGTTCACTCAGCGACACACCGGGATTCACTCAGCGACACACCGGGGTTCACTCAGTCACACACCGGGGTTCACTCAGTCACACACCGGGGTTCAATCAGTGACACACCGGGGTTCACTCAGTGACACACCGGGGTTCACTCAGATACACAAGGGGGTTCACTCAGTCACACACCGGGATTCACTCAGTGACACACCCGGGTTCACTCAGTGACACACCGGGATTCACTCAGTGACACACCGGGGTTCACTCAGTCACACACTGGGGTTCACTGAGTGACACACCGGGGTTCACTCAGCGACACACCGGGTTTCACTCAGTCACACACTGGGGTTCACTCAGTCACACACTGGGGTTCACTCAGCGACACACTGGGGTTCACTCAGTGACACACTGGGGTTCACTCAGTCACACACCGTGGTTCACACAGTTATAAAGCGG
The DNA here is from genome assembly GCF_047496885.1 of Scyliorhinus torazame. Taxonomy (NCBI): domain Eukaryota; kingdom Metazoa; phylum Chordata; class Chondrichthyes; order Carcharhiniformes; family Scyliorhinidae; genus Scyliorhinus; species Scyliorhinus torazame. The sequence goes on along the minus strand of NC_092727.1, from coordinate 64,177,049 downwards.
GGTTCACTCAGCGACACACCGGGGTTCACTCAGTGACACACCGGGGTTCACTCAGCGACACACCGGGGTTCACTCAGCGACACACCGGGGTTCAGTCAGTGACACACCGGAGTTCACTCAGCAACACACCGGCGTTCACTCAGCGACACACTGGTGTTCACTCAGCGACACACCGGTGTTCACTCAGCGACACACCGGGGTTCACTCAGTCACACACCGGGGTTCACTCAGTCACACACCGGGGTTCACTCAGTCACACACCGGGGTTCACTCAGTCACCCACTGGGGTTCACTCAGCGACACACCGGGGTTCACTCAGTCACACACCGGGGTTCAGTCAGTCACACCCTGGGGTTCACTCAGCGACACACCGGGGTTCACTCAGTCACACACAGGGGTTCACTCAGCGACACACCGGGGTTCACTCAGCGACACACCGGGGTTCACTCAATCACACACCGGGGTTCACTTAGTGACACACCAGGGTTCACTCAGCGACACACCGGGGTTTACTCAGTGACACACCGGGGTTCACTCAGATACAGAACGGGGTTCACTCAGTGACACACCTGGGTTCACTCAGTGACACACTGGCGTTCACTCAGCTGCACAACGGGGTTCACTCAGTGACACACCGGGGTTTACTCAGCGACACACCGGGGTTCACTCAGATACACAACGGGGTTCACTCAGTGACATACCGGGGTTCACTCACCTATACACCGGGGTTCACTCAGATACACAACGGGGTTTACTCAGTGACACGCCGGGGTTCACTCAGCTATACACCGGGGTTCACTCAGCGACACACCGGGTTTCACTCAGTCACACACTGGGGTTCACTCAGCGACACACCGGGTTTCACTCAGTGACACACCGGGTTCACTCAGTGACACACCGGGGTTCACTCAGTCACACACTGGGGTTCACTCAGTCACACACTGGGGGTTCACTCAGTGACACACCGGGATTCACTCAGCGACACACCGGGGTTCACTCAGTGACACACTGGGGTTCACTAAGTCACACACCGGGGTTCACTCAGTTATAAACCAGGGTTCACTCAGCGACACACAGGTGTTCACTCAGTCACACACTGGGGTTCACTCAGAGACACACCGGGGTTCACTCAGTCACACACAAGGGTTCACTCAGTGACACACCGGGGTTCACTCAGTCACACACTGGGGTTCATTCAGCGACACACCGGGGTTCACTCAGTCACACACTGGGGTTCACTCAGCGACACACCGGGGTTCACTCAGTCACACACAAGGGTTCACTCAGTGACACACCGGGGTTCACTCAGCGACACACCGGGGTTCACTCAGTCACACACCGGGGTTCACTCAGTCACACACCGGGGTTCAATCAGTGACACACCGGGGTTCACTCAGTGACACACCGGGGTTCACTCAGATACACAAGGGGGTTCACTCAGTCACACACCGGGATTCACTCAGTGACACACCCGGGTTCACTCAGTGACACACCGGGATTCACTCAGCGACACACTGGGGTTCAGTCAGCGACACACCGGGGTTCACTCAGCGACACACCGGTATTCACTCAGCGACACACTGGGGTTCACTCAGCGACACACCGGGGTTCACTCAGCGACACACCGGGGTTCACTCAGCGACACACCGGGGTTCACTCAGTGACACACCGGGGTTCGGTCAGCGACACGCCGGGGTTCACTCAGCTACACACCGGGGCTCAGTCAGGCACACACCAGGGTTCACTCAGCGACAAATTGGGGTTCACTCAGCGACACGCCGGGGTTTGCTCAGTCACACACTGGGATTCACTCAGTCACACACGGGGTTCGCTCACCGACACACCGGGGTTCACTTAGTGACACACCGGGGTTCACTCAGTCACACACAGGGGTTCACTCAGTGACACACCGGGATTCACTCAGTGACACACTGGGGTTCACTCAGTGACACAACGGGGTTCACTCAGTCACACACTGGGGTTCACTCAGCGACACACCGGGATTCACTCAGTGACACACCGGAATTCACTCAGTGACACAACGGGGTTCACTCAGTCACACACTGGGGTTAACTCAGCGACACACCGGGGTTCACTCAGTGACACACCGGGGTTCATTCAGTCACACACTGGGGTTCACTCAGTGACACACCGGGATTCACTCAGCGACACACCGGGGTTCACTCAGCGACACACCGGGGTTCACTCAGTCACACACTGGGGTTCACTCAGTGACACACCGGAGTTCACTCAGTGACACACCGGGATTCACTCAGCGACACACCGGGGTTCACTCCGTGACACACCGGGGTTCACACCATGACACACTGGGGTTCACTCAGCGATGCACCGGGGTTTACTCAGTGACACACTGGGGTTCACTCAGTGACACACTGGGGTTCACTCAGTCACACACCGGGGTTCACACAGTTATAAAGCGGGGTTCACTCAGCGACACACCGGGGTTCACTCAGCGACACACCGGGGTTCACTCAGCGACACACCGGGGTTCACTCAGCGACACACTGGTGTTCACTCAGCGACACACCGGGGTTCACTCAGCGACACACCGGGGTTCAGTCAGTGACACACCGGAGTTCACTCAGCAACACACCGGGGTTCACTCAGCGACACACTGGTGTTCACTCAGCGACACACCCGGTGTTCACTCAGCAACACACCGGGGTTCACTCAGTCACACACCGGGGTTCACTCAGTCACACACCGGGGTTCACTCAGCGACACACCGGGGTTCACTCAGTCACACACTGGGGTTCACTCAGCGACACACCGGGGTTCACTCAGTCACACACCGGGGTTCAGTCAGTCACACCCTGGGGTTCACTCAGCGACACACCGGGGTTCACTCAGTCACACACAGGGGTTCACTCAGCGACACACCGGGGTTCACTCAGCGACACACCGGGGTTCACTCAATCACACACCGGGGTTCACTTAGTGACACACCAGGGTTCACTCAGCGACACACCGGGGTTTACTCAGTGACACACCGGGGTTCACTCAGATACACAACGGGGTTCACTCAGTGACACACCTGGGTTCACTCAGTGACACACTGGCGTTCACTCAGCTGCACAACGGGGTTCACTCAGTGACACACCGGAGTTTACTCAGCGAGACACCGGGGTTCACTCAGATACACAACGGGGTTCACTCAGTGACATAGCGGGGTTCACTCAGCTATACACCGGGGTTCAGTCAGGCACACACCGCGGTTCATTCAGCGACACACCGGAGTTCACTCAGCGACACACTGGGGTTCACTCAGCGACACGCCGGGATTCGCTCAGCGACACACCGGGGTTCACTTAGCGACACACCGGGTTTCACTCAGTCACACACTGGGGTTCACTCAGCGACACACCGGGTTTCACTCAGTGACACACCGGGTTCACTCAGTGACACACCGGGTTTCACTCAGTCACACACTGGGGTTCACTCAGTGACACACCGGGGTTCACTCAGTGACACACCGGGATTCACTCAGCGACACACCGGGGTTCACTCAGTGACACACTGGGGTTCACTGAGTCACACACCGGGGTTCACTCAGTTATAAACCAGGGTTCACTCAGCGACACACAGGTGTTCACTCAGTCACACACTGGGGTTCACTCAGCGACACACCGGGGTTCACTCAGCGACACACCGGGGTTTGGTCTGTGACACACCGAGGTTCACTCAGCGACACACCGGGGTTCACTCAGCGACACACTGGTGTTCACTCAGCGACACACCGGGGTTCACTCAGCGACACACCGGGGTTCACTCAGTCACACACCAGGGTTCACTCAGTGACACACTGGGGTTCACTCAGCGACACACCGGGGTTCACTCAGTCACACACTGGGGTTCACTCAGCGACACACCGGGTTCACTCAGTCACACACAGGGGTTCACTCAGCGACACACCGGGGTTCACTCAGCGACACACCTGGGTTCACTCAGTGACGCACCGGGGTTCACTCAGATACTCAACGGGGTTCACTCAGCGACACACCGGGTTCACTCAGTCACACACAGGGGTTCACTCAGCGACACACCGGGGTTCACTCAGCGACACACCGGGGTTCACTCAGTCACACACCGGGGTTCACTCAGATACACAACGGGGTTCACTCAGCGACACACCGGGGTTCACTCAGTGACACACCGGGGTACACTCAGCAACACACTGGGGTTCACTCAGTGACGCACCGGGGTTCACTCAGATACGATACACAACGGGGTTCACTCAGTGACACACCGGGATTCACTCAGCTACACATCGGGGTTCAGTCAGGCACACACCGCGCTTCATTCAGCGACACACCGGGGTTCACTCAGCGACACGCCGGGGTTCGCTCAGCGACACACCGGGGTTCACTCAGTCACACACTGGGGTTCACTCAGCGACACACTGGTGTTCACTCAGCTACACACCGGGGTTCACTCAGCGACACACCGGGGTTCATTCAGCGACACACCGGGGTTCACTCAGCGACATACTGGGGTTCACTCAGAGACACGCCGGGGTTCACTCAGTCACACACTGGGGTTCGCTCAGCGACACACCGGGGTTCACTCAGTCACACACTGGGGTTCGCTCAGCGACACACCGGGGTTCACTCAGTCACACACCGGGGTTCACTCAGTAACACACTGGGGTTCACTCAATGACACACCGGGGTTTACTCAATGACACACCGGGGTTCACTCAGTCACACACCGGGGTTCACTCAGTCACACACCGGGGTTCACTCAGTGACACACCGGGTTCACTCAGTGACACACCGGGGTTCGGTCAGGCAAACACCCGGTTTCACTCAGTGACACACCGGGGTTCACTCAGCTACACAACGGGGTTCACTCAGCTACACACCGGGATTCACTCAGTCACACACCGGGGTTCACTCAGTCACACACCGGGGTTCACTCAGCGACACACCGGGGTTCGCTCAGTGACACACCGCGGTTCATTTAGCGACACACTGGGATTCACTCAGTGATACACCGGGGTTCACTCAGTTACACACCGGGGTTCAGTCAGGCACACACCGGGGTTCACTCAGCGACACACCGGGATTCACTCAGTCACACACTGGGGTTCACTCAGTGACACACCGGGGTTCACTCAGTGACACACCGGGATTCACTCAGCGACACACCGGGGTTCACTCAGTGACACACTGGTGTTCACTGAGTCACACACTGGTGTTCACTCAGTGATACACCGGGGTTCACTCAGTGATACACCGGGGTTCACTCAGTTACACACCGGGGTTCAGTCAGGCACACACCGGGGTTCACTCTGTGACACACAGGGGTTCACACCATGACACACTGGGGTTCACTCAGCGATGCACCGGGGTTCACTCAGTGACACACTGGGGTTCACTCAGCGACACACCGGGATTCACACAGTGACACACTGGGGTTCACTCAGTCACACACCGGGGTTCACTCAGTCATAAACCAGGGTTCACTCAGCGACACACCGGGGTTCACTCAGCGATACACCGGGGTTCACTCAGCGACACACCGAGGTTCACTCAGCGACACACCGGGGTTCACTCAGCGACACACCGGTGTTCACTCAGTGACACACCTGGGTTCACTCAGCGACACACCGGCGTTCACTCAGTGACACACCGGGGTTCACTCGGCGACACAACAGGGTTCACTCAGCGACACAACAGGGTTCACTCAGCGACACACCGGGGTTCACTCAGTGACACACCGGGGTTCACTCAGCGACACACCGGGGTTCCCTCAGCGACACAACAGGGTTCACTCAGCGACACAACAGGGTTCACTCAGCGACACACCGGGGTTCACTCAGCGACACACCGGGGTTCACTCAGCGACACACCGGGGTTCACTCAGTGACACACCTGGGTTCACTCAGCGACACACCGGGGTTCACTCAGCGACACACCGAGGTTCACTCAGCGACACAACAGGGTTCACTCAGCGACACACCGGGGTTCACTCAGTGACACACTGGGGTTCACTCAGATACACAACGGGGTTCACTCAGTGACACACCGGGGTTCCTCAGCTACACACCGCAGTTCATTCAGCGTCACACCGGGGTACACTCAGCGACACACCGGGGTTCACTCAGTCACACACCGGGGTTCACTCAGCGACACAACGGGGTTCATTCAGGCACACACCGCGGTTCATTCAGCGACGCACCGGGGTACCCTTAGCGACACATCGGGGTTCACTCAGTCACACACCGGGTTCACTCAGTGACACACCGGGGTTCACTCAGTCACACACCGGGGTTCACTCAGTGACGCACCGGGATTCACTCAGCGACACACCGGGGTTCACTCAGTGACACACCGGGGTTCACTCAGTGACACACCGGGGTTCACTCAGTGACGCACCGGGATTCACTCTGTGACACACTTGTGTTCACTCAGCCACACACCGGGGTTCACTCAGTCACACACTGGGGTTCACTCAGTGACACACCGGGTTCACTCAGAGACACAACGGGATTCACTCAGTGACACACCGGGTTTCACTCAGTGACACACTTGTGTTCACTCAGCCACACACCGGATTTCACTCAGTCACACACTGGGGTTCACTCAGTGACACACCGGGTTCACTCAGCGACACACCGGGATTCACTCAGTGACACAGCGAGGTTCACTCAGTGACACACCGGGATTCACTCAGTGACACACCGGGATTCACTCAGTGACACAGCGAGGTTCACTCAGTGACACACCGGGATTCACTCAGCGACACACCGGGGTTCACTCAGTCACACACTGGGGTTCACTCAGTGACACACCGGGTTCACTCAGCGACACACCGGGATTCACTCAGTGACACAGCGAGGTTCACTCAGTGACACACAGGGGTTCACTCAGTGACACACCGGGATTCACTCAGCGACACACCGGGGTTCACTCAGTCACACACTGGGGTTCACTCAGTGACACACCGGGATTCACTCAGTGACGCACCGGGATTCACTCAGTGACACACTTGTGTTTACTCAGCCACACACCTGGGTTCACTCAGTCACACACCGGGGTTCACTCAGTCACACACCGGGGTTCACTCAGTGACACACAGGGATTCACTCAGTGACACACCGGGTTCACTCAGTGACACACCGGGGTGCACTCAGTGACACACCGGGGTGCACTCAGTGACACACCGGGATTCACTCAGTGACACACCGGGATTCACTCAGCGACACACCGGGATTCACTCAGTGACACAGCGAGGTTCACTCATTGACACACCGGGATTCACTCAGTGACACACCGGGTTCACTCAGCGACACACCGGGGTTCACTCAGTGACACACCGGGTTCACTCAGTGACACACCGGGTTCACTCAGCGACACACCGGGGTTCACTCAGTCACACACCGGGGTTCACTCAGTGACACACCGGGTTCACTCAGTGACACACCGGGTTCACTCAGTGACACACCGGGATTCACTCAGCGACACACCGGGATTCACTCAGTGACACAGCGAGGTTCACTCATTGACACACCGGGATTCACTCAGTGACACACCGGGATTCACTCAGTGACACACCGGGTTCACTCAGCGACACACTGGGGTTCACTCAGCGACACACTGGTGTTCACTCAGCTACACACCGGGGTTCACTCAGCGACACACCGGGGTTCATTCAGCGACACACCGGGGTTCACTCAGCGACATACTGGGGTTCACTCAGAGACACGCCGGGGTTCACTCAGTCACACACTGGGGTTCGCTCAGCGACACACCGGGGTTCACTCAGTCACACACCGGGGTTCACTCAGTAACACACTGGGGTTCACTCAATGACACACCGGGGTTCACTCAGTCACACACCGGGGTTCACTCAGTCACACACCGGGGTTCACTCAGTGACACACCGGGTTCACTCAGTGACACACCGGGGTTCGGTCAGGCAAACACCCGGTTTCACTCAGTGACACACCGGGGTTCACTCAGCTACACAACGGGGTTCACTCAGCTACACACCGGGATTCACTCAGTCACACACCGGGGTTCACTCAGTCACACACCGGGGTTCACTCAGCGACACACCGGGGTTCGCTCAGTGACACACCGCGGTTCATTTAGCGACATACTGGGATTCACTCAGTGATACACCGGGGTTCACTCAGTTACACACCGGGGTTCAGTCAGGCACACACCGGGGTTCACTCAGCGACACACCGGGATTCACTCAGTCACACACTGGGGTTCACTCAGTGACACACCGGGGTTCACTCAGTGACACACCGGGATTCACTCAGCGACACACCGGGGTGCACTCAGTGACACACCGGAATTCACTCAGTGACACACCGGGGTTCACTCAGTGACACACTGGGGTGCACTCAGTGACACACCGGGTTCACTCAGTGACGCACCGGGATTCACTCAGTGACACACCGGGGTGCACTCAGTGACACACCGGGATTCACTCAGCGACACACCGGGATTCACTCAGTGACACAGCGAGGTTCACTCATTGACACACCGGGATTCACTCAGTGACACACCGGGATTCACTCAGTGACACACCGGGTTCACTCAGCGACACAACGGGGTTCACTCAGTGACACACCGGGTTCACTCAGTGACACACCGGGTTCACTCAGCGACACACCGGGGTTCACTCAGTCACACACTGGGGTTCACTCAGCGACACACTGGTGTTCACTCAGCTACACACCGGGGTTCACTCAGCGACACACCGGGGTTCATTCAGCGACACACCGGGGTTCACTCAGCGACATACTGGGGTTCACTCAGAGACACGCCGGGGTTCACTCAGTCACACACTGGGGTTCGCTCAGCGACACACCGGGGTTCACTCAGTCACACACCGGGGTTCACTCAGTAACACACTGGGGTTCACTCAATGACACACCGGGGTTTACTCAATGACACACCGGGGTTCACTCAGTCACACACCGGGGTTCACTCAGTCACACACCGGGGTTCACTCAGTGACACACCGGGTTCACTCAGTGACACACCGGGGTTCGGTCAGGCAAACACCCGGTTTCACTCAGTGACACACCGGGGTTCACTCAGCTACACAACGGGGTTCACTCAGCTACACACCGGGATTCACTCAGTCACACACCGGGGTTCACTCAGTCACACACCGGGGTTCACTCAGCGACACACCGGGGTTCGCTCAGTGACACACCGCGGTTCATTTAGCGACACACTGGGATTCACTCAGTGATACACCGGGGTTCACTCAGTTACACACCGGGGTTCAGTCAGGCACACACCGGGTTCACTCAGTGACACACCGGGTTCACTCAGCGACACACCGGGGTTCACTCAGTCACACACTGGGGTTCACTCAGCGACACACTGGTGTTCACTCAGCTACACACCGGGGTTCACTCAGCGACACACCGGGGTTCATTCAGCGACACACCGGGGTTCACTCAGCGACATACTGGGGTTCACTCAGAGACACGCCGGGGTTCACTCAGTCACACACTGGGGTTCGCTCAGCGACACACCGGGGTTCACTCAGTCACACACCGGGGTTCACTCCGTAACACACTGGGGTTCACTCAATGACACACCGGGGTTTACTCAATGACACACCGGGGTTCACTCAGTCACACACCGGGGTTCACTCAGTCACACACCGGGGTTCACTCAGTGACACACCGGGTTCACTCAGTGACACACCGGGGTTCGGTCAGGCAAACACCCGGTTTCACTCAGTGACACACCGGGGTTCACTCAGCTAGACAAAGGGGTTCACTCAGCTGCACACCGGGATTCACTCAGTCACACACCGGGGTTCACTCAGTCACACACCGGGGTTCACTCAGCGACACACCGGGGTTCGCTCAGTGACACACCGCGGTTCATTTAGCGACACACTGGGATTCACTCAGTGATACACCGGGGTTCACTCAGTTAAACACCGGGGTTCAGTCAGGCACACACCGGGGTTCACTCAGCGACACACCGGGATTCACTCAGTCACACACTGGGGTTCACTCAGTGACACACCGGGGTTCACTCAGTGACACACCGGGATTCACTCAGCGACACACCGGGGTTCACTCAGTGACACACTGGTGTTCACTGAGTCACACACCGGGGTTCACTCAGTTATAAACCAGGGTTCACTCAGCGACACACAGGTGTTCACTCAGTCACACACTGGGGTTCACTCAGCGACACACCGGGGTTCACTCAGCGACACACCGGGGTTCGGTCTGTGACACACCGGGGTTCACTCAGCGACACACCGGGGTTCACTCAGCGACACACTGGTGTTCACTCAGCGACACACCGGGGTTCACTCAGCGACACACCGGGGTTCACTCAGTCACACACCGGGGTTCACTCAGTAACACACTGGGGTTCACTCAATGACACACCGGGGTTTACTCAATGACACACCGGGGTTCACTCAGTCACACACCGGGGTTCACTCAGTCACACACCGGGGTTCACTCAGTGACACACCGGGTTCACTCAGTGACACACCGGGGTTCGGTCAGGCAAACACCCGGTTTCACTCAGTGACACACCGGGGTTCACTCAGCTACACAACGGGGTTCACTCAGCTACACACCGGGATTCACTCAGTCACACACCGGGGTTCACTCAGTCACACACCGGGGTTCACTCAGCGACACACCGGGGTTCGCTCAGTGACACACCGCGGTTCATTTAGCGACACACTGGGATTCACTCAGTGATACACCGGGGTTCACTCAGTTACACACCGGGGTTCAGTCAGGCACACACCGGGGTTCACTCAGCGACACACCGGGATTCACTCAGTCACACACTGGGGTTCACTCAGTGACACACTGGTGTTCACTGAGTCACACACTGGTGTTCACTCAGTGATACACCGGGGTTCACTCAGTGATACACCGGGGTTCACTCAGTTACACACCGAGGTTCAGTCAGGCACACACCGGGGTTCACTCTGTGACACACAGGGGTTCACACCATGACACACTGGGGTTCACTCAGCGATGCACCGGGGTTCACTCAGTGACACACTGGGGTTCACTCAGCGACACACCGGGATTCACACAGTGACACACTGGGGTTCACTCAGTCACACACCGGGGTTCACTCAGTCATAAACCAGGGTTCACTCAGCGACACACCGGGGTTCACTCAGCGATACACCGGGGTTCACTCAGCGACACACCGAGGTTCACTCAGCGACACACCGGGGTTCACTCAGCGACACACCGGTGTTCACTCAGTGACACACCTGGGTTCACTCAGCGACACACCGGCGTTCACTCAGTGACACACCGGGGTTCACTCGGCGACACAACAGGGTTCACTCAGCGACACAACAGGGTTCACTCAGCGACACACCGGGGTTCACTCAGTGACACACCGGGGTTCACTCAGCGACACACCGGGGTTCCCTCAGCGACACAACAGGGTTCACTCAGCGACACAACAGGGTTCACTCAGCGACACACCGGGGTTCACTCAGCGACACACCGGGGTTCACTCAGCGACACACCGGGGTTCACTCAGTGACACACCTGGGTTCACTCAGCGACACACCGGGGTTCACTCAGCGACACACCGAGGTTCACTCAGCGACACAACAGGGTTCACTCAGCGACACACCGGGGTTCACTCAGTGACACACTGGGGTTCACTCAGATACACAACGGGGTTCACTCAGTGACACACCGGGGTTCCTCAGCTACACACCGCAGTTCATTCAGCGTCACACCGGGGTACACTCAGCGACACACCGGGGTTCACTCAGTCACACACCGGGGTTCACTCAGCGACACAACGGGGTTCATTCAGGCACACACCGCGGTTCATTCAGCGACGCACCGGGGTACCCTTAGCGACACATCGGGGTTCACTCAGTCACACACCGGGTTCACTCAGTGACACACCGGGGTTCACTCAGTCACACACCGGGGTTCACTCAGTGACGCACCGGGATTCACTCAGCGACACACCGGGGTTCACTCAGTGACACACCGGGGTTCACTCAGTGACACACCGGGGTTCACTCAGTGACGCACCGGGATTCACTCTGTGACACACTTGTGTTCACTCAGCCACACACCGGGGTTCACTCAGTCACACACTGGGGTTCACTCAGTGACACACCGGGTTCACTCAGTGACACAACGGGATTCACTCAGTGACACACCGGGTTTCACTCAGTGACACACTTGTGTTCACTCAGCCACACACCGGATTTCACTCAGTCACACACTGGGGTTCACTCAGTGACACACCGGGTTCACTCAGCGACACACCGGGATTCACTCAGTGACACAGCGAGGTTCACTCAGTGACACACCGGGATTCACTCAGTGACACACCGGGATTCACTCAGTGACACAGCGAGGTTCACTCAGTGACACACCGGGATTCACTCAGCGACACACCGGGGTTCACTCAGTCACACACTGGGGTTCACTCAGTGACACACCGGGTTCACTCAGCGACACACCGGGGTTCACTCAGTGACACAGCGAGGTTCACTCAGTGACACACTGGGGTTCACTCAGTGACACACCGGGATTCACTCAGCGACACACCGGGGTTCACTCAGTCACACACTGGGGTTCACTCAGTGACACACCGGGATTCACTCAGTGACGCACCGGGATTCACTCAGTGACACACTTGTGTTTACTCAGCCACACACCTGGGTTCACTCAGTCACACACCGGGGTTCACTCAGTCACACACCGGGGTTCACTCAGTGACACACAGGGATTCACTCAGTGACACACCGGGTTCACTCAGTGACACACCGGGGTGCACTCAGTGACACACCGGGGTGCACTCAGTGACACACCGGGATTCACTCAGTGACACACCGGGGTGCACTCAGTGACACACCGGGATTCACTCAGTGACACACCGGGGTTCACTCAGCGACACACCGGGGTGCACTCAGTGACACACCGGAATTCACTCAGTGACACACCGGGGTTCACTCAGTGACACACTGGGGTGCACTCAGTGACACACCGGGTTCACTCAGTGACGCACCGGGATTCACTCAGTGACACACCGGGGTGCACTCAGTGACACACCGGGATTCACTCAGCGACACACCGGGATTCACTCAGTGACACAGCGAGGTTCACTCATTGACACACCGGGATTCACTCAGTGACACACCGGGTTCACTCAGCGACACACCGGGGTTCACTCAGTGACACACCGGGTTCACTCAGTGACACACCGGGTTCACTCAGCGACACACCGGGGTTCACTCAGTCACACACCGGGGTTCACTCAGTGACACACCGGGTTCACTCAGTGACACACCGGGTTCACTCAGTGACACACCGGGATTCACTCAGCGACACACCGGGATTCACTCAGTGACACAGCGAGGTTCACTCATTGACACACCGGGATTCACTCAGTGACACACCGGGATTCACTCAGTGACACACCGGGTTCACTCAGCGACACACTGGGGTTCACTCAGCGACACACTGGTGTTCACTCAGCTACACACCGGGGTTCACTCAGCGACACACCGGGGTTCATTCAGCGACACACCGGGGTTCACTCAGCGACATACTGGGGTTCACTCAGAGACACGCCGGGGTTCACTCAGTCACACACTGGGGTTCGCTCAGCGACACACCGGGGTTCACTCAGTCACACACCGGGGTTCACTCAGTAACACACTGGGGTTCACTCAATGACACACCGGGGTTCACTCAGTCACACACCGGGGTTCACTCAGTCACACACCGGGGTTCACTCAGTGACACACCGGGTTCACTCAGTGACACACCGGGGTTCGGTCAGGCAAACACCCGGTTTCACTCAGTGACACACCGGGGTTCACTCAGCTACACAACGGGGTTCACTCAGCTACACACCGGGATTCACTCAGTCACACACCGGGGTTCACTCAGTCACACACCGGGGTTCACTCAGCGACACACCGGGGTTCGCTCAGTTCATTTAGCGACATACTGGGATTCACTCAGTGATACACCGGGGTTCACTCAGTTACACACCGGGGTTCAGTCAGGCACACACCGGGGTTCACTCAGCGACACACCGGGATTCACTCAGTCACACACTGGGGTTCACTCAGTGACACACCGGGGTTCACTCAGTGACACACCGGGATTCACTCAGCGACACACCGGGGTGCACTCAGTGACACACCGGAATTCACTCAGTGACACACCGGGGTTCACTCAGTGACACACTGGGGTGCACTCAGTGACACACCGGGTTCACTCAGTGACGCACCGGGATTCACTCAGTGACACACCGGGGTGCACTCAGTGACACACCGGGATTCACTCAGCGACACACCGGGATTCACTCAGTGACACAGCGAGGTTCACTCATTGACACACAGGGATTCACTCAGTGACACACCGGGATTCACTCAGTGACACACCGGGTTCACTCAGCGACACACCGGGGTTCACTCAGTGACACACCGGGTTCACTCAGTGACACACCGGGTTCACTCAGCGACACACCGGGGTTCACTCAGTCACACACTGGGGTTCACTCAGCGACACACTGGTGTTCACTCAGCTACACACCGGGGTTCACTCAGCGACACACCGGGGTTCATTCAGCGACACACCGGGGTTCACTCAGCGACATACTGGGGTTCACTCAGAGACACGCCGGGGTTCACTCAGTCACACACTGGGGTTCGCTCAGCGACACACCGGGGTTCACTCAGTCACACACCGGGGTTCACTCAGTAACACACTGGGGTTCACTCAATGACACACCGGGGTTTACTCAATGACACACCGGGGTTCACTCAGTCACACACCGGGGTTCACTCAGTCACACACCGGGGTTCACTCAGTGACACACCGGGTTCACTCAGTGACACACCGGGGTTCGGTCAGGCAAACACCCGGTTTCACTCAGTGACACACCGGGGTTCACTCAGCTACACAACGGGGTTCACTCAGCTACACACCGGGATTCACTCAGTCACACACCGGGGTTCACTCAGTCACACACCGGGGTTCACTCAGCGACACACCGGGGTTCGCTCAGTGACACACCGCGGTTCATTTAGCGACACACTGGGATTCACTCAGTGATACACCGGGGTTCACTCAGTTACACACCGGGGTTCAGTCAGGCACACACCGGGTTCACTCAGTGACACACCGGGTTCACTCAGCGACACACCGGGGTTCACTCAGTCACACACTGGGGTTCACTCAGCGACACACTGGTGTTCACTCAGCTACACACCGGGGTTCACTCAGCGACACACCGGGGTTCATTCAGCGACATACTGGGGTTCACTCAGAGACACGCCGGGGTTCACTCAGTCACACACTGGGGTTCGCTCAGCGACACACCGGGGTTCACTCAGTCACACACCGGGGTTCACTCCGTAACACACTGGGGTTCACTCAATGACACACCGGGGTTTACTCAATGACACACCGGGGTTCACTCAGTCACACACCGGGGTTCACTCAGTCACACACCGGGGTTCACTCAGTGACACACCGGGTTCACTCAGTGACACACCGGGGTTCACTCAGCTAGACAAAGGGGTTCACTCAGCTACACACCGGGATTCACTCAGTCACACACCGGGGTTCACTCAGTCACACACCGGGGTTCACTCAGCGACACACCGGGGTTCGCTCAGTGACACACCGCGGTTCATTTAGCGACACACTGGGATTCACTCAGTGATACACCGGGGTTCACTCAGTTACACACCGGGGTTCAGTCAGGCACACACCGGGGTTCACTCAGCGACACACCGGGATTCACTCAGTCACACACTGGGGTTCACTCAGTGACACACCGGGGTTCACTCAGTGACACACCGGGATTCACTCAGCGACACACCGGGGTTCACTCAGTGACACACTGGTGTTCACTGAGTCACACACCGGGGTTCACTCAGTTATAAACCAGGGTTCACTCAGCGACACACAGGTGTTCACTCAGTCACACACTGGGGTTCACTCAGCGACACACCGGGGTTCACTCAGCGACACACCGGGGTTCGGTCTGTGACACACCGGGGTTCACTCAGCGACACACCGGGGTTCACTCAGCGACACACTGGTGTTCACTCAGCGACACACCGGGGTTCACTCAGCGACACACCGGGGTTCACTCAGTCACACACTGGGGTTCACTCAGCGACACACCGGGTTCACTCAGTCACACACAGGGGTTCACTCAGCGACACACCGGGGTTCACTCAGCGACACACCTGGGTTCACTCAGATACACAACGGGGTTCACTCAGCGACACACCGGGGTTCACTCAGTGACACACCAGGGTTCACTCAGCAACACACTGGGGTTCACTCAGTGACGCACCGGGGTTCACTCAGCGACACACCGGGATTCACTCAGCTACACATCGGGGTTCAGTCAGGAACACACCGCGCTTCATTCAGCGACACACCGGAGTTCACTCAGCGACACGCCGGGGTTCGCTCAGCGACACACCGGGGTTCACTCAGTCACACACTGGGGTTCACTCAGCGACACACTGGTGTTCACTCAGCTACACACCGGGGTTCACTCAGCGACACACCGGGGTTCATTCAGCGACACACCGGGGTTCACTCAGCGACATACTGGGGTTCACTCAGAGACACGCCGGGGTTCACTCAGTCACACACTGGGGTTCGCTCAGCGACACACCGGGGTTCACTCAGTCACACACCGGGGTTCACTCAGTAACACACTGGGGTTCACTCAATGACACACCGGGGTTTACTCAATGACACACCGGGGTTCACTCAGTCACACACCGGGGTTCACTCAGTCACACACCGGGGTTCACTCAGTGACACACCGGGTTCACTCAGTGACACACCGGGGTTCGGTCAGGCAAACACCCGGTTTCACTCAGTGACACACCGGGGTTCACTCAGCTGCACGACGGGGTTCACTCAGCTACACACCGGGATTCACTCAGTCACACACCGGGGTTCACTCAGTCACACACCGGGGTTCACTCAGCGACACACCGGGGTTCGCTCAGTGACACACCGCGGTTCATTTAGCGACACACTGGGATTCACTCAGTGATACACCGGGGTTCACTCAGTTACACACCGGGGTTCAGTCAGGCACACACCGGGGTTCACTCAGCGACACACCGGGATTCACTCAGTCACACACTGGGGTTCACTCAGTGACACACCGGGGTTCACTCAGTGACACACCGGGATTCACTCAGCGACACACCGGGGTTCACTCAGTGACACACTGGTGTTCACTGAGTCACACACTGGTGTTCACTCAGTGATACACCGGGGTTCACTCAGTGATACACCGGGGTTCACTCAGTTACACACCGGGGTTCAGTCAGGCACACACCGGGGTTCACTCTGTGACACACAGGGGTTCACACCATGACACACTGGGGTTCACTCAGCGATGCACCGGGGTTCACTCAGTGACACACTGGGGTTCACTCAGCGACACACCGGGATTCACACAGTGACACACTGGGGTTCACTCAGTCACACACCGGGGTTCACTCAGTCATAAACCAGGGTTCACTCAGCGACACACCGGGGTTCACTCAGCGATACACCGGGGTTCACTCAGCGACACACCGAGGTTCACTCAGCGACACACCGGGGTTCACTCAGCGACACACCGGTGTTCACTCAGTGACACACCTGGGTTCACTCAGCGACACACCGGCGTTCACTCAGTGACACACCGGGGTTCACTCGGCGACACAACAGGGTTCACTCAGCGACACAACAGGGTTCACTCAGCGACACACCGGGGTTCACTCAGTGACACACCGGGGTTCACTCAGCGACACACCGGGGTTCCCTCAGCGACACAACAGGGTTCACTCAGCGACACAACAGGGTTCACTCAGCGACACACCGGGGTTCACTCAGCGACACACCGGGGTTCACTCAGCGACACACCGGGGTTCACTCAGTGACACACCTGGGTTCACTCAGCGACACACCGGGGTTCACTCAGCGACACACCGAGGTTCACTCAGCGACACAACAGGGTTCACTCAGCGACACACCGGGGTTCACTCAGTGACACACTGGGGTTCACTCAGATACACAACGGGGTTCACTCAGTGACACACCGGGGTTCCTCAGCTACACACCGCAGTTCATTCAGCGTCACACCGGGGTACACTCAGCGACACACCGGGGTTCACTCAGTCACACACCGGGGTTCACTCAGCGACACAACGGGGTTCATTCAGGCACACACCGCGGTTCATTCAGCGACGCACCGGGGTACCCTTAGCGACACATCGGGGTTCACTCAGTCACACACCGGGTTCACTCAGTGACACACCGGGGTTCACTCAGTCACACACCGGGGTTCACTCAGTGACGCACCGGGATTCACTCAGCGACACACCGGGGTTCACTCAGTGACACACCGGGGTTCACTCAGTGACACACCGGGGTTCACTCAGTGACGCACCGGGATTCACTCTGTGACACACTTGTGTTCACTCAGCCACACACCGGGGTTCACTCAGTCACACACTGGGGTTCACTCAGTGACACACCGGGTTCACTCAGAGACACAACGGGATTCACTCAGTGACACACCGGGTTTCACTCAGTGACACACTTGTGTTCACTCAGCCACACACCGGATTTCACTCAGTCACACACTGGGGTTCACTCAGTGACACACCGGGTTCACTCAGCGACACACCGGGATTCACTCAGTGACACAGCGAGGTTCACTCAGTGACACACCGGGATTCACTCAGTGACACACCGGGATTCACTCAGTGACACAGCGAGGTTCACTCAGTGACACACCGGGATTCACTCAGCGACACACCGGGGTTCACTCAGTCACACACTGGGGTTCACTCAGTGACACACCGGGTTCACTCAGCGACACACCGGGATTCACTCAGTGACACAGCGGGATTCACTCAGCGACACACCGGGATTCACTCAGTGACACAGCGAGGTTCACTCATTGACACACCGGGATTCACTCAGTGACACACCGGGATTCACTCAGTGACACACCGGGTTCACTCAGCGACACACTGGGGTTCACTCAGCGACACACTGGTGTTCACTCAGCTACACACCGGGGTTCACTCAGCGACACACCGGGGTTCATTCAGCGACACACCGGGGTTCACTCAGCGACATACTGGGGTTCACTCAGAGACACGCCGGGGTTCACTCAGTCACACACTGGGGTTCGCTCAGCGACACACCGGGGTTCACTCAGTCACACACCGGGGTTCACT
Organism: Scyliorhinus torazame; assembly: GCF_047496885.1. Classification (NCBI taxonomy): domain Eukaryota; kingdom Metazoa; phylum Chordata; class Chondrichthyes; order Carcharhiniformes; family Scyliorhinidae; genus Scyliorhinus; species Scyliorhinus torazame. Next base: position 64,157,789 of record NC_092727.1, on the reverse strand, counting down.
CAGTAACACACTGGGGTTCACTCAATGACACACCGGGGTTCACTCAGTCACACACCGGGGTTCACTCAGTCACACACCGGGGTTCACTCAGTGACACACCGGGTTCACTCAGTGACACACCGGGGTTCGGTCAGGCAAACACCCGGTTTCACTCAGTGACACACCGGGGTTCACTCAGCTACACAACGGGGTTCACTCAGCTACACACCGGGATTCACTCAGTCACACACCGGGGTTCACTCAGTCACACACCGGGGTTCACTCAGCGACACACCGGGGTTCGCTCAGTGACACACCGCGGTTCATTTAGCGACATACTGGGATTCACTCAGTGATACACCGGGGTTCACTCAGTTACACACCGGGGTTCAGTCAGGCACACACCGGGGTTCACTCAGCGACACACCGGGATTCACTCAGTCACACACTGGGGTTCACTCAGTGACACACCGGGGTTCACTCAGTGACACACCGGGATTCACTCAGCGACACACCGGGGTGCACTCAGTGACACACCGGAATTCACTCAGTGACACACCGGGGTTCACTCAGTGACACACTGGGGTGCACTCAGTGACACACCGGGTTCACTCAGTGACGCACCGGGATTCACTCAGTGACACACCGGGGTGCACTCAGTGACACACCGGGATTCACTCAGCGACACACCGGGATTCACTCAGTGACACAGCGAGGTTCACTCATTGACACACCGGGATTCACTCAGTGACACACCGGGATTCACTCAGTGACACACCGGGTTCACTCAGCGACACACCGGGGTTCACTCAGTGACACACCGGGTTCACTCAGTGACACACCGGGTTCACTCAGCGACACACCGGGTTCACTCAGCGACACACCGGGGTTCACTCAGTCACACACTGGGGTTCACTCAGCGACACACTGGTGTTCACTCAGCTACACACCGGGGTTCACTCAGCGACACACCGGGGTTCATTCAGCGACACACCGGGGTTCACTCAGCGACATACTGGGGTTCACTCAGAGACACGCCGGGGTTCACTCAGTCACACACTGGGGTTCGCTCAGCGACACACCGGGGTTCACTCAGTCACACACCGGGGTTCACTCAGTAACACACTGGGGTTCACTCAATGACACACCGGGGTTTACTCAATGACACACCGGGGTTCACTCAGTCACACACCGGGGTTCACTCAGTCACACACCGGGGTTCACTCAGTGACACACCGGGTTCACTCAGTGACACACCGGGGTTCGGTCAGGCAAACACCCGGTTTCACTCAGTGACACACCGGGGTTCACTCAGCTACACAACGGGGTTCACTCAGCTACACACCGGGATTCACTCAGTCACACACCGGGGTTCACTCAGTCACACACCGGGGTTCACTCAGCGACACACCGGGGTTCGCTCAGTGACACACCGCGGTTCATTTAGCGACACACTGGGATTCACTCAGTGATACACCGGGGTTCACTCAGTTACACACCGGGGTTCAGTCAGGCACACACCGGGTTCACTCAGTGACACACCGGGTTCACTCAGCGACACACCGGGGTTCACTCAGTCACACACTGGGGTTCACTCAGCGACACACTGGTGTTCACTCAGCTACACACCGGGGTTCACTCAGCGACACACCGGGGTTCATTCAGCGACACACCGGGGTTCACTCAGCGACATACTGGGGTTCACTCAGAGACACGCCGGGGTTCACTCAGTCACACACTGGGGTTCGCTCAGCGACACACCGGGGTTCACTCAGTCACACACCGGGGTTCACTCCGTAACACACTGGGGTTCACTCAATGACACACCGGGGTTTACTCAATGACACACCGGGGTTCACTCAGTCACACACCGGGGTTCACTCAGTCACACACCGGGGTTCACTCAGTGACACACCGGGTTCACTCAGTGACACACCGGGGTTCGGTCAGGCAAACACCCGGTTTCACTCAGTGACACACCGGGGTTCACTCAGCTAGACAAAGGGGTTCACTCAGCTACACACCGGGATTCACTCAGTCACACACCGGGGTTCACTCAGTCACACACCGGGGTTCACTCAGCGACACACCGGGGTTCGCTCAGTGACACACCGCGGTTCATTTAGCGACACACTGGGATTCACTCAGTGATACACCGGGGTTCACTCAGTTACACACCGGGGTTCAGTCAGGCACACACCGGGGTTCACTCAGCGACACACCGGGATTCACTCAGTCACACACTGGGGTTCACTCAGTGACACACCGGGGTTCACTCAGTGACACACCGGGATTCACTCAGCGACACACCGGGGTTCACTCAGTGACACACTGGTGTTCACTGAGTCACACACCGGGGTTCACTCAGTTATAAACCAGGGTTCACTCAGCGACACACAGGTGTTCACTCAGTCACACACTGGGGTTCACTCAGCGACACACCGGGGTTCACTCAGCGACACACCGGGGTTCGGTCTGTGACACACCGGGGTTCACTCAGCGACACACCGGGGTTCACTCAGCGACACACCGGGGTTCACTCAGTCACACACTGGGGTTCACTCAGCGACACACCGGGTTCACTCAGTCACACACAGGGGTTCACTCAGCGACACACCGTGGTTCACTCAGCGACACACCTGGGTTCACTCAGATACACAACGGGGTTCACTCAGCGACACACCGGGGTTCACTCAGTGACACACCGGGGTTCACTCAGCAACACACTGGGGTTCACTCAGTGACGCACCGGGGTTCACTCAGCGACACACCGGGATTCACTCAGCTACACATCGGGGTTCAGTCAGGCACACACCGCGCTTCATTCAGCGACACACCGGGGTTCACTCAGCGACACGCCGGGGTTCGCTCAGCGACACACCGGGGTTCACTCAGTCACACACTGGGGTTCACTCAGCGACACACTGGTGTTCACTCAGCTACACACCGGGGTTCACTCAGCGACACACCGGGGTTCATTCAGCGACACACCGGGGTTCACTCAGCGACATACTGGGGTTCACTCAGAGACACGCCGGGGTTCACTCAGTCACACACTGGGCTTCGCTCAGCGACACACCGGGGTTCACTCAGTCACACACCGGGGTTCACTCAGTAACACACTGGGGTTCACTCAATGACACACCGGGGTTTACTCAATGACACACCGGGGTTCACTCAGTCACACACCGGGGTTCACTCAGTCACACACCGGGGTTCACTCAGTGACACACCGGGTTCACTCAGTGACACACCGGGGTTCGGTCAGGCAAACACCCGGTTTCACTCAGTGACACACCGGGGTTCACTCAGCTACACAACGGGGTTCACTCAGCTACACACCGGGATTCACTCAGTCACACACCGGGGTTCACTCAGTCACACATCGGGGTTCACTCAGCGACACACCGGGGTTCACTCAGTGACACACTGCGGTTCATTTAGCGACACACTGGGGTTCACTCAGTGATACACCGGGGTTCACTCAGTTACACACCGGGGTTCAGTCAGGCACACACCGGGGTTCACTCTGTGACACACAGGGGTTCACACCATGACACACTGGGGTTCACTCAGCGATGCACCGGGGTTCACTCAGTGACACACTGGGGTTCACTCAGCGACACACCGGGATTCACACAGTGACACACTGGGGTTCACTCAGTCACACACCGGGGTTCACTCAGTCATAAACCAGGGTTCACTCAGCGACACACCGGGGTTCACTAAGCGATACACCGGGGTTCACTCAGCGACACACCGAGGTTCACTCAGCGACACACCGGGGTTCACTCAGCGACACACCGGGGTTCACTCAGTGACACACCGGGGTTCACTCAGTCACACACCGAGGTTCACTCAGCGACACAACAGGGTTCACTCAGCGACACAACAGGGTTCACTCAGTGACTCACCTGGGTTCACTCAGCGACACACCTGGGTTCACTCAGCGACACACCGGCGTTCACTCAGTGACACACCGGGGTTCACTCAGTCACACACCGAGATTCACTCAGCGACACAACAGGGTTCACTCAGCGACACACCGGGGTTCACTCAGCGACACAACAGTGTTCACTCAGCGACACACCGGGGTTCACTCAGCGACACACCGGGGTTCACTCAGCGACACACCGGGGTTCACTCAGTGACACACCGGGGTTCACTCAGCGACACACCGAGGTTCACTCAGTGACACACTGGGGTTCACTCAGCGACACACCGGGGTTCACTCAGCGACACACCGGGGTTCACTCAGTGACACACCTGGGTTCACTCAGCGACACACCGGGGTTCACTCAGCGACACACCGAGGTTCACTCAGCGACACAACAGGGTTCACTCAGCGACACACCGGGGTTCACTCAGTGACACACCGGGGTTCACTCAGATACACAACGGGGTTCACTCAGTGACACACCGGGGTTCCTCAGCTACACACCGCGGTTCATTCAGCGACACACCGGGGTACACTCAGCGACACACAGGGGTTCACTCAGTCACACACCGGGTTTCACTCAGCGACACACCGGGGTTCACTCAGTCACACACCGGGGTTCACTCAGTCACACACCGGGTTTCACTCAGCGACACACCGGGGTACCCTCAGCGACACATCGGGGTTCACTCAGTCACACACCGGGTTCACTCAGTCACACACTTGTGTTCACTCAGCCACACACCGGGGTTCACTCAGTCACACACTGGGGTTCACTCAGTGACACACCGGGTTCACTCAGTGACACACCGGGATTCACTCAGTGACACACTTGTGTTCACTCAGCCACACACTGGGGTTCACTCAGTGACGCACCGGGATTCACTCAGTGACACACTTGTGTTCACTCAGCCACACACCGGGGTTCACTCAGTCACACACTGGGGTTCACTCAGTGACACACCGGGTTCACTCAGTGACACACTTGTGTTCACTCAGCCACACACCGGGGTTCACTCAGCGACACACCGGGGTTCACTCAGTGACACACAGGGGTTCACTCAGTGACACAGCGAGGTTCACTCAGTGACACACTGGGGTTCACTCAGCGACACACCGGGGTTCACTCAGCGACACACTGGGGTTCACTCAGTCACACACTGGTGTTCACTCAGTGATACACCGGGGTTCATTCAGTTACACACCGGGGTTCAGTCAGGCACACACCGGGGTTCACTCTGTGACACACAGGGGTTCACACCATGACACACTGGGGTTCACTCAGCGATGCACCGGGGTTCACTCAGTGACACACTGGGGTTCACTCAGCGACACACCGGGATTCACACAGTGACACACTGGGGTTCACTCAGTCACACACCGGGGTTCACTCAGTCATAAACCAGGGTTCACTCAGCGACACACCGGGGTTCACTCAGCGATACACCGGGGTTCACTCAGCGACACACCGAGGTTCACTCAGCGATACACCGGGGTTCACTCAGCGACACACCGGTGTTCACTCAGTGACACACCTGGGTTCACTCAGCGACACACCGTCGTTCACTCAGTGACACACCGGGGTTCACTCAGTCACACACCGAGGTTCACTCAGCGACACAACAGGGTTCACTCAGCGACACAACAGGGTTCACTCAGCGACACACCGGGGTTCACTCAGTGACACACCGGGGTTCACTCAGCGACACACCGGGGTTCCCTCAGCGACACAACAGGGTTCACTCAGCGACACAACAGGGTTCACTCAGCGACACACCGGGGTTCACTCAGCGACACACCGGGGTTCACTCAGCGACACACCGGGGTTCACTCAGTGACACACCTGGGTTCACTCAGCGACACACCGGCGTTCACTCAGCGACACACCGAGGTTCACTCAGCGACACAACAGGGTTCACTCAGCGACACACCGGGGTTCACTCAGTGACACACCGGGGTTCACTCAGATACACAACGGGACTCACTCAGTGACACACCGGGGTTCCTCAGCTACACACCGCAGTTCATTCAGCGTCAAACCGGGGTACACTCAGCGACACACCGGGGTTCACTCAGTCACACACCGGGGTTCACTCAGCGACACACCGGGGTTCACTCAGGCACACACCGCGGTTCATTCAGCGACGCACCGGGGTACCCTTAGCGACACATCGGGGTTCACTCAGTCACACACCGGGTTCACTCAGTGACACACCGGGGTTCACTCAGTCACACACCGGGGTTCACTCAGTGACGCACCGGGATTCACTCAGCGACACACCGGGGTTCACTCAGTGACACACCGGGGTTCACTCAGTGACACACCGGGGTTCACTCAGTGACGCACCGGGATTCACTCTGTGATACACTTGTGTTCACTCAGCCACACACCGGGGTTCACTCAATCACACACTGGGGTTCACTCAGTGACACACCGGGTTCACTCAGAGACACAACGGGATTCACGCAGTGACACACCGGGTTTCACTCAGTGACACACTTGTGTTCACTCAGCCACACACCGGATTTCACTCAGTCACACACTGGGGTTCACTCAGTGACACACCGGGTTCACTCAGCGACACACCGGGATTCACTCAGTGACACAGCGAGGTTCACTCAGTGACACACCGGGATTCACTCAGCGACACACCGGGGTTCACTCAGTCACACACTGGGGTTCACTCAGTGACACACCGGGTTCACTCAGCGACACACCGGGATTCACTCAGTGACACAGCGTGGTTCACTCTGTGACACACTGGGGTTCACTCAGTGACACACCGGGATTCACTCAGCGACACACCGGGGTTCACTCAGTCACACACTGGGGTTCACTCAGTGACACACCGGGATTCACTCAGTGACGCACCGGGATTCACTCAGTGACACACTTGTGTTCACTCAGCCACACACCGGGGTTCACTCAGTCACACACCGGGATTCACTCAGTCACACACAGGGATTCACTCAGTGACACACCGGGTTCACTCAGTGACACACCGGGGTGCACTCAGTGACACACCGGGGTGCACTCAGTGACACACCGGGATTCACTCAGTGACACACCGGGGTGCACTCAGTGACACACCGGGATTCACTCAGTGACACACCGGGGTTCACTCAGCGACACACCGGGGTGCACTCAGTGACACACCGGAATTCACTCAGTGACACACCGGGGTTCACTCAGTGACACACTGGGGTGCACTCAGTGACACACCGGGTTCACTCAGTGACGCACCGGGATTCAATCAGTGACACACCGGGGTGCACTCAGTGACACACCGGGATTCACTCAGCGACACACCGGGATTCACTCAGTGACACAGCGAGGTTCACTCATTGACACACCGGGATTCACTCAGTGACACACCGGGATTCACTCAGTGACACACCGGGTTCACTCAGCGACACACCGGGGTTCACTCAGTGACACACCGGGTTCACTCAGTGACACACCGGGTTCACTCAGCGACACACCGGGGTTCACTCAGCGACACACCGGGGTTCACTCAGTGACACACCGGGGTTCACTCAGTGACACACTGGGGTTCACTCAGCGACACACCGGGGTTCACTCAGTCACACACCGGGGTGCACCCAGCGACACACCGGGTTCACTCAGCGACACACCGGGGTTCACTCAGTCACACACTGGGGTTCACTCAGCGACACACCGGGGTTCACTCAGTCACACACCGGAGTTCACTCAGTGACAACCGGGGTTCAGTCAGGCACACACCGGGGTTCACTCAGTGACACACCGGGGTTCAATCAGCTACACAACGGGGTTCACTCAGTGACACACCGGGGTTCGGTCAGGCAAACACCCGGTTTCATTCAGTGACACACCGGGGTTCACTCAGCTACACAACGGGGTTCACTCAGCTACACACCGGGGTTCAGTCAGGCTCACACAGGGATTCACTCCATGACACACCGGGGTTCACTCAGGCACACACCGGGGTTCACTCAGTGACACACCGCGGTTCATTTAGCGACACACTGGGGTTCACTCAGTGATACACCGGGGTTCACTCAGTTACACACCGGGGTTCAGTCAGGCACACACCGGGGTTCACTCTGTGACACACAGGGGTTCACACCATGACACACTGGGGTTCACTCAGCGACACACCGGGGTTCACACAGTGACACACTGGGGTTCACTCAGTCACACACCGGGGTTCACTCAGTCATAAACCAGGGTTCACTCAGCGACACACCGGGGTTCACTCAGCGACACACTGGGGTTCACTCAGTCACACACCGGGGTTCACTCAGTCATAAACCAGGGTTCACTCAGCGACACACCGGGGTTCACTCAGTGACACACCGGGGTTCACTCAGCGACACACTGGGGTTCACTCAGTCACACACTGGGGTTCACTCAGCGACACACCGGGGTTCACTCAGCGACACACTGGGGTTCACTCAGTCACACACTGGTGTTCACTCAGCGACACACCGGGGTTCACTCAGCGACACACCGGGGTTCCCTCAGCGACACAACAGGGTTCACTCAGCGACACAACAGGGTTCACTCAGCGACACACCGGGGTTCACTCAGCGACACACCGGGGTTCACTCAGCGACACACCGGTGTTCACTCAGCGACACACCGGAGTTCAGTCAGGCACACACCGGGGTTCACTCTGTGACACACAGGGGTTCACACCATGACACACTGGGGTTCACTCAGCGATGCACCGGGGTTCACTCAGTGACACACTGGGGTTCACTCAGCGACACACCGGGATTCACACAGTGACACACTGGGGTTCACTCAGTCACACACCGGGGTTCACTCAGTCATAAACCAGGGTTCACTCAGCGACACACCGGGGTTCACTCAGCGATACACCGGGGTTCACTCAGCGACACACCGAGGTTCACTCAGCGACACATCGGGGTTCATTCAGCGACACACCGGTGTTCACTCAGTGACACACCGGGATTCACTCAGTGACACACCGGGATTCACTCAGTGACACACCGGGATTCACTCAGTGACACACTTGTGTTCACTCAGCCACACACCGGGGTTCACTCAGCGACACACCGGGGTTCACTCAGTGACACATCGCGGTTAATTTAGTGACACACTGGGGTTCACTCAGTGATACACCGGGGTTCACTCAGTTACACACCGGGGTTCAGTCAGGCACACACCGGGGTTCACTCTGTGACACACAGGGGTTCACACCATGACACACTGGGGTTCACTCAGCGAAGCCCCGGGGTTCACTCAGTGACACACTGGGGTTCACTCAGCGACACACCGGGATTCACACAGTGACACACTGGGGTTCACTCAGTCACACACCGGGGTTCACTCAGTCATAAACCAGGGTTCGCTCAGCGACACACCGGGGTTCACTCAGCGATACACCGGGGTTCACTCAGCGACACACCGAGGTTCACTCAGCGACACACGGGGGTTCACTCAGCGACACACCGGTGTTCACTCAGCCACACACTGGGGTTCACTCAGTCACACACTGGGGTTCACTCAGTGACACACCGGGTTCACTCAGTGACACACCGGGATTCACTCAGTGACACACCGGGATTCACTCAGTGACACACCGGGATTCACTCAGCGACACACCGGGGTTCACTCAGTGACACACCTGGGTTCACTCAGCGACACACCGGGGTTCACTCAGCGACACACCGAGGTTCACTCAGCGACACAACAGGGTTCACTCAGTGACACACCGGGGTTCACTCAGATACACAACGGGGTTCACTCAGTGACACACCGGGGTTCCTCAGCTACACACCGCGGTTCATTCAGCGAAACACCGGGGTACACTCAGCGACACACCGGGGTTCACTCAGTCACACACCGGGGTTCACTCAGCGACACACCGGGGTTCACTCAGGCACACACCGCGGTTCATTCAGCGATGCACCGGGGTACCCTCAGCGACACATCGGGGTTCACTCAGTCACACACCGGGTTCACTCAGTGACACACCGGGGTTCACTCAGTCACACACCGGGGTTCACTCAGTGACGCACCGGGATTCACTCAGTGACACACTTGTGTTCACTCAGCCACACACCGGGGTTCACTCAGTCACACACTGGGGTTCACTCAGTGACACACCGGGTTCACTCAGTGACACACCGGGATTCACTCAGTGACACACTTGTGTTCACTCAGCCACACACCGGATTTCACTAAGTCACACATTGGGGTTCACTCAGTGACACACCGGGTTCACTCAGTGACACACCGGGATTCACTCAGCGACACACCGGGATTCACTCAGTGACACAGCGAGGTTCACTCAGTGACACACCGGGATTCACTCAGTCACACATTGGGGTTCACTCAGTGACACACCGGGTTCACTCAGTGACACATCGGGGTTCACTCAGTCACACACCGGGTTCACTCAGTGACACACCGGGGTTCACTCAGTCACACACCGGGGTTCACTCAGTGACACACCGGGGTTCACTCAGTCACACACCGGGGTTCACCCAGCGACACACCGGGATTCACTCAGTGACACAGCGAGGTTCACTCAGTGACACACCGGGATTCACTCAGTGACACACCGGGTTCACTCAGTGACACACCGGGATTCACTCAGCGACACACCGGGATTCACTCAGTGACACAGCGAGGTTCACTCAGTGACACACCGGGATTCACTCAGTGACACACCAGGATTCACTCAGTGACAAACCGGGTTCACTCAGTGACGCACCGGGATTCACTCAGTGACACACTTGTGTTCACTCAGCCACGCACCGGGTTCACTCAGTCACACACCGGGGTTCACTCAGTGACACACAGGGATTCACTCAGTGACACACCGGGTTCACTCAGTGACACACCGGGATTCACTCAGTGACACACCGGGGTTCACTCAGTGACACACCGGGTTCACTCAGCGACACACGGGGTTCACTCAGTGACACACCGGGTTCACTCAGTGACACACCGGGTTCACTAAGCGACACACCGGGGTTCACTCAGCGACACACCGAGGTTCACTCAGTGACACACCGGGATTCACTCAGCGACACACCGGGGTTCACTCAGTCACACACTGGGGTTCACTCAGTGACACACCGGGATTCACTCAGTGACGCACCGGGATTCACTCAGTGACACACTTGTGTTCACTCAGCCACACACCGGGGTTCACTCAGTCACACACCGGGATTCACTCAGTCACACACCGGGGTTCACTCAGTGACACACAGGGATTCACTCAGTGACACACCGGGTTCACTCAGTGACACACCGGGGTGCACTCAGTGACACACCGGGGTGCACTCAGTGACACACCGGGATTCACTCAGTGACACACCGGGGTGCACTCAGTGACACACCGGGATTCACTCAGTGACACACCGGGGTTCACTCAGCGACACACCGGGGTGCACTCAGTGACACACCGGAATTCACTCAGTGACACACCGGGGTTCACTCAGTGACACACTGGGGTGCACTCAGTGACACACCGGGTTCACTCAGTGACGCACCGGGATTCAATCAGTGACACACCGGGGTGCACTCAGTGACACACCGGGATTCACTCAGCGACACACCGGGATTCACTCAGTGACACAGCGAGGTTCACTCATTGACACACCGGGATTCACTCAGTGACACACCGGGATTCACTCAGTGACACACCGGGTTCACTCAGCGACACACCGGGGTTCACTCAGTGACACACCGGGTTCACTCAGTGACACACCGGGTTCACTCAGCGACACACCGGGGTTCACTCAGCGACACACCGGGGTTCACTCAGTGACACACCGGGGTTCACTCAGTGACACACTGGGGTTCACTCAGCGACACACCGGGGTTCACTCAGTCACACACCGGGGTGCACCCAGCGACACACCGGGTTCACTCAGCGACACACCGGGGTTCACTCAGTCACACACTGGGGTTCACTCAGCGACACACCGGGGTTCACTCAGTCACACACCGGAGTTCACTCAGTGACAACCGGGGTTCAGTCAGGCACACACCGGGGTTCACTCAGTGACACACCGGGGTTCAATCAGCTACACAACGGGGTTCACTCAGTGACACACCGGGGTTCGGTCAGGCAAACACCCGGTTTCATTCAGTGACACACCGGGGTTCACTCAGCTACACAACGGGGTTCACTCAGCTACACACCGGGGTTCAGTCAGGCTCACACAGGGATTCACTCCATGACACACCGGGGTTCACTCAGGCACACACCGGGGTTCACTCAGTGACACACCGCGGTTCATTTAGCGACACACTGGGGTTCACTCAGTGATACACCGGGGTTCACTCAGTTACACACCGGGGTTCAGTCAGGCACACACCGGGGTTCACTCTGTGACACACAGGGGTTCACACCATGACACACTGGGGTTCACTCAGCGATGCACCGGGGTTCACTCAGTGACACACTGGGGTTCACTCAGCGACACACCGGGATTCACACAGTGACACACTGGGGTTCACTCAGTCACACACCGGGGTTCACTCAGTCATAAACCAGGGTTCACTCAGCGACACACCGGGGTTCACTCAGCGACACACTGGGGTTCACTCAGTCACACACCGGGGTTCACTCAGTCATAAACCAGGGTTCACTCGGCGACACACCGGGGTTCACTCAGTGACACACCGGGGTTCACTCAGCGACACACTGGGGTTCACTCAGTCACACACTGGGGTTCACTCAGCGACACACCGGGGTTCACTCAGCGACACACTGGGGTTCACTCAGTCACACACTGGTGTTCACTCAGCGACACACCGGGGTTCACTCAGCGACACACCGGGGTTCCCTCAGCGACACAACAGGGTTCACTCAGCGACACAACAGGGTTCACTCAGCGACACACCGGGGTTCACACAGCGACACACCGGGGTTCACTCAGCGACACACCGGTGTTCACTCAGCGACACACCGGAGTTCAGTCAGGCACACACCGGGGTTCACTCTGTGACACACAGGGGTTCACACCATGACACACTGGGGTTCACTCAGCGATGCACCGGGGTTCACTCAGTGACACACTGGGGTTCACTCAGCGACACACCGGGATTCACACAGTGACACACTGGGGTTCACTCAGTCACACACCGGGGTTCACTCAGTCATAAACCAGGGTTCACTCAGCGACACACCGGGGTTCACTCAGCGATACACCGGGGTTCACTCAGCGACACACCGAGGTTCACTCAGCGACACACCGGGGTTCATTCAGCGACACACCGGTGTTCACTCAGTGACACACCGGGATTCACTCAGTGACACACCGGGATTCACTCAGTGACACACCGGGATTCACTCAGTGACACACTTGTGTTCACTCAGCCACACACCGGGGTTCACTCAGCGACACACCGGGGTTCACTCAGTGACACACCGCGGTTAATTTAGTGACACACTGGGGTTCACTCAGTGATACACCGGGGTTCACTCAGTTACACACCGGGGTTCAGTCAGGCACACACCGGGGTTCACTCTGTGACACACAGGGGTTCACACCATGACACACTGGGGTTCACTCAGCGATGCCCCGGGGTTCACTCAGTGACACACTGGGGTTCACTCAGCGACACACCGGGATTCACACAGTGACACACTGGGGTTCACTCAGTCACACACCGGGGTTCACTCAGTCATAAACCAGGGTTCGCTCAGCGACACACCGGGGTTCACTCAGCGATACACCGGGGTTCACTCAGCGACACACCGAGGTTCACTCAGCGACACACGGGGGTTCACTCAGCGACACACCGGTGTTCACTCAGCCACACACTGGGGTTCACTCAGTCACACACTGGGGTTCACTCAGTGACACACTGGGTTCACTCAGTGACACACCGGGATTCACTCAGTGACACACCGGGATTCACTCAGTGACACACCGGGATTCACTCAGCGACACACCGGGGTTCACTCAGTGACACACCTGGGTTCACTCAGCGACACACCGGGGTTCACTCAGCGACACACCGAGGTTCACTCAGCGACACAACAGGGTTCACTCAGTGACACACCGGGGTTCACTCAGATACACAACGGGGTTCACTCAGTGACACACCGGGGTTCCTCAGCTACACACCGCGGTTCATTCAGCGACACACCGGGGTACACTCAGCGACACACCGGGGTTCACTCAGTCACACACCGGGGTTCACTCAGCGACACACCGGGGTTCACTCAGGCACACACCGCGGTTCATTCAGCGATGCACCGGGGTACCCTCAGCGACACATCGGGGTTCACTCAGTCACACACCGGGTTCACTCAGTGACACACCGGGGTTCACTCAGTCACACACCGGGGTTCACTCAGTGACGCACCGGGATTCACTCAGTGACACACTTGTGTTCACTCAGCCACACACCGGGGTTCACTCAGTCACACACTGGGGTTCACTCAGTGACACACCGGGTTCACTCAGTGACACACCGGGATTCACTCAGTGACACACTTGTGTTCACTCAGCCACACACCGGATTTCACTCAGTCACACATTGGGGTTCACTCAGTGACACACCGGGTTCACTCAGTGACACACCGGGATTCACTCAGCGACACACCGGGATTCACTCAGTGACACAGCGAGGTTCACTCAGTGACACACCGGGATTCACTCAGTCACACATTGGGGTTCACTCAGTGACACACCGGGTTCACTCAGTGACACATCGGGGTTCACTCAGTCACACACCGGGTTCACTCAGTGACACACCGGGGTTCACTCAGTCACACACCGGGGTTCACTCAGTGACACACCGGGGTTCACTCAGTCACACACCGGGGTTCACCCAGCGACACACCGGGATTCACTCAGTGACACAGCGAGGTTCACTCAGTGACACACCGGGATTCACTCAGTGACACACCGGGTTCACTCAGTGACACACCGGGATTCACTCAGCGACACACCGGGATTCACTCAGTGACACACCAGGATTCACTCAGTGACAAACCGGGTTCACTCAGTGACGCACCGGGATTCACTCAGTGACACACTTGTGTTCACTCAGCCACGCACCGGGTTCACTCAGTCACACACCGGGGTTCACTCAGTGACACACAGGGATTCACTCAGTGACACACCGGGTTCACTCAGTGACACACCGGGATTCACTCAGTGACACACCGGGGTTCACTCAGTGACACACCGGGTTCACTCAGCGACACACGGGGTTCACTCAGTGACACACCGGGTTCACTCAGTGACACACCGGGTTCACTCAGCGACACACCGGGGTTCACTCAGCGACACACCGGGGTTCACTCAGTGACACACCGGGGTTCACTCAGTGACACACTGGGGTTCACTCAGCGACACACCGGGGTTCACTCAGTCACACACCGGGGTTCACCCAGCGACACACCGGGTTCACTCAGCGACACACCGGGGTTCACTCAGTCACACACTGGGGTTCACTCAGCGACACACCGGGGTTCACTCAGTCACACACCGGAGTTCACTCAGTGACAACCGGGGTTCAGTCAGGCACACACCGGGGTTCAGTCAGGCACACACCGGGGTTCACTCAGCTACACAACGGGGTTCACTCAGCTACACACCGGGGTTCAGTCAGGCACACACAGGGATTCACTCCATGACACACCGGGGTTCACTCAGGCACACACCGGGGTTCACTCAGTGACACACCGCGGTTCATGTAGCGACACACTGGGGTTCACTCAGTGATACACCGGGATTCACTCAGTTACACACCGGGGTTCAGTCAGGCACACACTGGGGTTCACTCTGTGACACACAGGGGTTCACACCATGACACACTGGGGTTCACTCAGCGATGCACCGGGGTTCACTCAGTGACACACTGGGGTTCACTCAGCGACACACCGGGATTCACACAGTGACACACTGGGGTTCACTCAGTCACACACCGTAGTTCACTCAGTCATAAACCAGGGTTCACTCAGCGACACACCGGGGTTCACTCAGTGACACACCGGGGTTCACTCAGCGACACACTGGGGTTCACTCAGTCACACACTGGGGTTCACTCAGCGACACACCGGGGTTCACTCAGCGACACACTGGGGTTCACTCAGTCACACACTGGTGTTCACTCAGCGACACACCGGGGTTCACTCAGTCACACACCGTGGTTCACTCAGTCACACACTGGGGTTCAGTCAGCGACACACCGGGGTTCACTCAGTCACACACAGGGGTTCACTCAGTGACACACCGGGGTTCCCTCAGCGACACAACAGGGTTCACTCAGCGACACAACAGGGTTCACTCAGCGACACACCGGGGTTCACTCAGCGACACACCGGGGTTCACTCAGCGACACACCGAGGTTCACTCAGCGACACACCGGGGTTCACTCAGTGACTCACCTGGGTTCACTCAGCGACACACCGGGGTTCACTCAGCGACACACCGGGGTTCACTCAGCGACACACCGAGGTTCACTCAGCGACACAACAGGGTTCACTCAGCGACACACCGGGGTTCACTCAGTGACACACCGGGGTTCACTCAGATACACAACGGGGTTCACTCAGTGACACACCGGGGTTCCTCAGCTACACACCGCGGTTCATTCAGCGACACACCGGGGTACACTCAGCGACACACCGGGGTTCACTCAGTCACACACCGGGGTTCACTCAGCGACACACCGGGGTTCACTCAGGCACACACCGCGGTTCATTCAGCGACGCACCGGGGTACCCTCAGCGACACATCGGGGTTCACTCAGTCACACACCGGGTTCACTCAGTGACACACCGGGGTTCACTCAGTCACACACCGGGGTTCACTCAGTGACGCACCGGGATTCACTCAGTGACACACTTGTGTTCACTCAGCCACACACCGGGGTTCACTCAGTCACACACTGGGGTTCACTCAGTGACACACCGGGTTCACTCAGTGACACACTTGTGTTCACTCAGCCACACACCGGATTTCACTCAGTCACACACTGGGGTTCACTCAGTGACACACCGGGTTCACTCAGTGACACACCGGGATTCACTCAGCGACACACCGGGATTCACTCAGTGACACAGCGAGGTTCGCTCAGCGACACACCGGGATTCACTCAGCGACACACCGGGATTCACTCAGTGACACAGCGAGGTTCACTCAGTGACACACCGGGATTCACTCAGTGACACACCGGGGTTCACTCAGCGACACACCGGGGTTCACTCAGTGACACACCGGGATTCACTCAGTGACACACCGGGATTCACTCAGTGACAAACCGGGTTCACTCAGTGACGCACCGGGATTCATTCAGTGACACACTTGTGTTCACTCAGCCACACACCGGGGTTCACTCAGTCACACACTGGGGTTCACTCAGTGACACACCGGGTTCACTCAGCGACACACCGGGTTTCACTCAGCGACACACCGGGTTTCACTCAGTGACACACTTGTGTTCACTCAGCGACACACCGGGTTTCACTCAGTCACACACGGGGGTTCACTCAGTGACACACAGGGATTCACTCAGTGACACACCGGGGTTCACTCAGTGACACACCGGGATTCACTCAGCGACACACCGGGATTCACTCAGCGACACACAGGGATTCACTCAGTGACACACAGGGATTCACTCAGTGACACACTGGGGTTCACTCAGTGACACACCGGGATTCACTCAGCGACACACCGGGATTCACTCAGCGACACACCGGGATTCACTCAGTGACACACTGGGGTTCACTCAGCGACACACCGGGTTCACTCAGCGACACACCGGGGTTCACTCAGTCACACACTGGGGTTCACTCAGCGACACACCGGGGTTCACTCAGTCAAACACTCAGTGACAACCGGGGTTCAGTCAGGCACACACCGGGGTTCACTCAGTGACACACCGGGATTCAATCAGCTACACAACGGGGTTCACTCAGTGACACACCGGGGTTCGGTCAGGCAAACACCCGGTTTCACTCAGTGACACACTGGGGTTCACTCAGCGACACACCGGGATTCACACAGTGACACACTCGGGTTCACTCAGTCACACACCGGGGTTCACTCAGTCATAAACCTGGGTTCACTCAGCGACACACCGGGGTTCACTCAGCGATACACCGGGGTTCACTCAGTGACACACCGGGTTCACTCAGTGACACACCGGGTTCACTCAGCGACACACCGGGGTTCACTCAGCGACACACCGGGGTTCACTCAGTGACACACCGGGGTTCACTCAGTGACACACTGGGGATCACTCAGCGACACACCGGGGTTCACTCAGTCACACACCGGGGTTCACCCAGCGACACACCGGGTTCACTCAGCGACACACCGGGGTTCACTCAGTCACACACGGGGGTTCACTCAGCGACACACCGGGGTTCACTCAGTCACACACCGGAGTTCACTCAGTGACAACCGGGGTTCAGTCAGGCACACACCGGGGTTCACTCAGTGACATACCGGGGTTCAATCAGCTACACAACGGGGTTCACTCAGTGACACACCGGGGTTCGGTCAGGCAAACACCCGGTTTCACTCAGTGACACACCGGGGTTCACTCAGCTACACAACGGGGTTCACTCAGCTACACACCGGGGTTCAGTCAGGCACACACAGGGATTCACTCCATGATACACCGGGGTTCACTCAGGCACACACCGGGGTTCACTCAGTGACACGCCGCGGTTCATTTAGCGACACACTGGGGTTCACTCAGTGATACACCGGGGTTCACTCAGTTACACACCGGGGTTCAGTCAGGCACACATCGGGGTTCACTCTGTGACACACAGGGGTTCACACCATGACACACTGGGGTTCACTCAGCGATGCACCGGGGTTCACTCAGTGACACACTGGGGTTCACTCAGCGACACACCGGGATTCACACAGTGACACACTGGGGTTCACTCAGTCACACACCGGGGTTCACTCAGTCATAAACCAGGGGTCACTCAGCGACACACCGGGGTTCACTCAGCGATACACCGGGGTTCACTCAGATACACACTGGGGTTCACTCAGTCACACATTGGGGTTCACTCAGTGACACACCGGGTTCACTCAGTGACACACCGGGATTCACTCAGCGACACACCGGGATTCACTCAGTGACACAGCGAGGTTCACTCAGTGACACACCGGGATTCACTCAGTCACACATTGGGGTTCACTCAGTGACACACCGGGTTCACTCAGTGACACATCGGGGTTCACTCAGTCACACACCGGGTTCACTCAGTGACACACCGGGGTTCACTCAGTCACACACCGGGGTTCACTCAGTGACACACCGGGGTTCACTCAGTCACACACCGGGGTTCACCCAGCGACACACCGGGATTCACTCAGTGACACAGCGAGGTTCACTCAGTGACACACCGGGATTCACTCAGTGACACACCGGGTTCACTCAGTGACACACCGGGATTCACTCAGCGACACACCGGGATTCACTCAGTGACACACCAGGATTCACTCAGTGACAAACCGGGTTCACTCAGTGACGCACCGGGATTCACTCAGTGACACACTTGTGTTCACTCAGCCACGCACCGGGTTCACTCAGTCACACACCGGGGTTCACTCAGTGACACACAGGGATTCACTCAGTGACACACCGGGTTCACTCAGTGACACACCGGGATTCACTCAGTGACACACCGGGGTTCACTCAGTGACACACCGGGTTCACTCAGTGACACACCGGGTTCACTCAGTGACACACCGGGTTCACTCAGCGACACACCGGGGTTCACTCAGCGACACACCGGGGTTCACTCAGTGACACACCGGGGTTCACTCAGTGACACACTGGGGTTCACTCAGCGACACACCGGGGTTCACTCAGTCACACACCGGGGTTCACCCAGCGACACACCGGGTTCACTCAGCGACACACCGGGGTTCACTCAGTCACACACTGGGGTTCACTCAGCGACACACCGGGGTTCACTCAGTCACACACCGGAGTTCACTCAGTGACAACCGGGGTTCAGTCAGGCACACACCGGGGTTCACTCAGTGACACACCGGGGTTCACTCAGCTACACAACGGGGTTCACTCAGCTACACACCGGGGTTCAGTCAGGCACACACAGGGATTCACTCCATGACACACCGGGGTTCACTCAGGCACACACCGGGGTTCACTCAGTGACACACCGCGGTTCATGTAGCGACACACTGGGGTTCACTCAGTGATACACCGGGGTTCACTCAGTTACACACCGGGGTTCAGTCAGGCACACACTGGGGTTCACTCTGTGACACACAGGGGTTCACACCATGACACACTGGGGTTCACTCAGCGATGCACCGGGGTTCACTCAGTGACACACTGGGGTTCACTCAGCGACACACCGGGATTCACACAGTGACACACTGGGGTTCACTCAGTCACACACCGTAGTTCACTCAGTCATAAACCAGGGTTCACTCAGCGACACACCGGGGTTCACTCAGTGACACACCGGGGTTCACTCAGCGACACACTGGGGTTCACTCAGTCACACACTGGGGTTCACTCAGCGACACACCGGGGTTCACTCAGCGACACACTGGGGTTCACTCAGTCACACACTGGTGTTCACTCAGCGACACACCGGGGTTCACTCAGTCACACACCGTGGTTCACTCAGTCACACACTGGGGTTCACTCAGCGACACACCGGGGTTCACTCAGTCACACACAGGGGTTCACTCAGTGACACACCGGGGTTCCCTCAGCGACACAACAGGGTTCACTCAGCGACACAACAGGGTTCACTCAGCGACACACCGGGGTTCACTCAGCGACACACCGGGGTTCACTCAGCGACACACCGAGGTTCACTCAGCGACACACCGGGGTTCACTCAGTGACTCACCTGGGTTCACTCAGCGACACACCGGGGTTCACTCAGCGACACACCGGGGTTCACTCAGCGACACACCGAGGTTCACTCAGCGACACAACAGGGTTCACTCAGCGACACACCGGGGTTCACTCAGTGACACACCGGGGTTCACTCAGATACACAACGGGGTTCACTCAGTGACACACCGGGGTTCCTCAGCTACACACCGCGGTTCATTCAGCGACACACCGGGGTACACTCAGCGACACACCGGGGTTCACTCAGTCACACACCGGGGTTCACTCAGCGACACACCGGGGTTCACTCAGGCACACACCGCGGTTCATTCAGCGACGCACCGGGGTACCCTCAGCGACACATCGGGGTTCACTCAGTCACACACCGGGTTCACTCAGTGACACACCGGGGTTCACTCAGTCACACACCGGGGTTCACTCAGTGACGCACCGGGATTCACTCAGTGACACACTTGTGTTCACTCAGCCACACACCGGGGTTCACTCAGTCACACACTGGGGTTCACTCAGTGACACACCGGGTTCACTCAGTGACACACTTGTGTTCACTCAGCCACACACCGGATTTCACTCAGTCACACACTGGGGTTCACTCAGTGACACACCGGGTTCACTCAGTGACACACCGGGATTCACTCAGCGACACACCGGGATTCACTCAGTGACACAGCGAGGTTCGCTCAGCGACACACCGGGATTCACTCAGCGACACACCGGGATTCACTCAGTGACACAGCTAGGTTCACTCAGTGACACACCGGGATTCACTCAGTGACACACCGGGGTTCACTCAGCGACACACCGGGGTTCACTCAGTGACACACCGGGATTCACTCAGTGACACACCGGGATTCACTCAGTGACAAACCGGGTTCACTCAGTGACGCACCGGGATTCATTCAGTGACACACTTGTGTTCACTCAGCCACACACCGGGGTTCACTCAGTCACACACTGGGGTTCACTCAGTGACACACCGGGTTCACTCAGCGACACACCGGGTTTCACTCAGCGACACACCGGGTTTCACTCAGTGACACACTTGTGTTCACTCAGCGACACACCGGGTTTCACTCAGTCACACACGGGGGTTCACTCAGTGACACACAGGGATTCACTCAGTGACACACCGGGGTTCACTCAGTGACACACCGGGATTCACTCAGCGACACACCGGGATTCACTCAGCGACACACCGGGATTCACTCAGTGACACACTGGGGTTCACTCAGCGACACACCGGGTTCACTCAGCGACACACCGGGGTTCACTCAGTCACACACTGGGGTTCACTCAGCGACACACCGGGGTTCACTCAGTCAAACACTCAGTGACAACCGGGGTTCAGTCAGGCACACACCGGGGTTCA
Organism: Scyliorhinus torazame; assembly: GCF_047496885.1. NCBI lineage: Eukaryota > Metazoa > Chordata > Chondrichthyes > Carcharhiniformes > Scyliorhinidae > Scyliorhinus > Scyliorhinus torazame. Next base: position 64,135,646 of record NC_092727.1, on the reverse strand, counting down.
CTCAGTGACACACCGGGATTCAATCAGCTACACAACGGGGTTCACTCAGTGACACACCGGGGTTCGGTCAGGCAAACACCCGGTTTCACTCAGTGACACACTGGGGTTCACTCAGCGACACACCGGGATTCACACAGTGACACACTCGGGTTCACTCAGTCACACACCGGGGTTCACTCAGTCATAAACCTGGGTTCACTCAGCGACACACCGGGGTTCACTCAGCGATACGCCGGGGTTCACTCAGTGACACACCGGGTTCACTCAGTGACACACCGGGTTCACTCAGCGACACACCGGGGTTCACTCAGCGACACACCGGGGTTCACTCAGTGACACACCGGGGTTCACTCAGTGACACACTGGGGATCACTCAGCGACACACCGGGGTTCACTCAGTCACACACCGGGGTTCACCCAGCGACACACCGGGTTCACTCAGCGACACACCGGGGTTCACTCAGTCACACACGGGGGTTCACTCAGCGACACACCGGGGTTCACTCAGTCACACACCGGAGTTCACTCAGTGACAACCGGGGTTCAGTCAGGCACACACCGGGGTTCACTCAGTGACATACCGGGGTTCAATCAGCTACACAACGGGGTTCACTCAGTGACACACCGGGGTTCGGTCAGGCAAACACCCGGTTTCACTCAGTGACACACCGGGGTTCACTCAGCTACACAACGGGGTTCACTCAGCTACACACCGGGGTTCAGTCAGGCACACACAGGGATTCACTCCATGATACACCGGGGTTCACTCAGGCACACACCGGGGTTCACTCAGTGACACGCCGCGGTTCATTTAGCGACACACTGGGGTTCACTCAGTGATACACCGGGGTTCACTCAGTTACACACCGGGGTTCAGTCAGGCACACATCGGGGTTCACTCTGTGACACACAGGGGTTCACACCATGACACACTGGGGTTCACTCAGCGATGCACCGGGGTTCACTCAGTGACACACTGGGGTTCACTCAGCGACACACCGGGATTCACACAGTGACACACTGGGGTTCACTCAGTCACACACCGGGGTTCACTCAGTCATAAACCAGGGGTCACTCAGCGACACACCGGGGTTCACTCAGCGATACACCGGGGTTCACTCAGATACACACTGGGGTTCACTCAGAGACACACTGGGGTTCACTCAGCGATGCACCGGGGTTCACTCAGTGACACACTGGGGTTCACTCAGCGACACACCGGGATTCACACAGTGACACACTGGGGTTCACTCAGTCACACACCGGGGTTCACTCAGTCATAAACCAGGGTTCACTCAGCGACACACCGAGGTTCACTCAGCGACACACCGGGGTTCACTCAGCGACACACCGGCGTTCACTCAGAGACACACCGGGGTTCACTCAGTCACACACCGAGGTTCACTCAGCGACACAACAGGGTTCACTCAGCGACACAACTGGGTTCACTCAGCGACACACCGGGGTTCACTCAGCGACACACCGGGGTTCACTCAGTGACACACCGGGGTTCACTCAGCGACACACCGGGGTTCCCTCAGCGACACAACAGGGTTCACTCAGCGACACAACAGGGTTCACTCAGCGACACACCGGGGTTCACTCAGCGACACACCGGGGTTCACTCAGCGACACACCGGGGTTCACTCAGCGACACACCGGGGTTCACTCAGTGACACACCTGGGTTCACTCAGCGACACACCGGGGTTCACTCAGCGACACACCGAGGTTCACTCAGCGACACAACAGGGTTCACTCAGCGACACACCGGGGTTCACTCAGTGACACACCGGGGTTCACTCAGATACACAACGGGGTTCACTCAGTGACACACCGGGGTTCCTCAGCTACACACCGCGGTTCATTCAGCGACACACCGGGGTACACTCAGCGACACACCGGGGTTCACTCAGTCACACACCGGGGTTCACTCAGCGACACACCGGGGTTCACTCAGGCACACACCGCGGTTCATTCAGCGACGCACCGGGGTACCCTCAGCGACACATCGGGGTTCACTCAGTCACACACCGGGTTCACTCAGTGACACACCGGGGTTCACTCAGTCACACATCGGGGTTCACTTTATGACGCACCGGGATTCACTCAGTGACACACTTGTGTTCACTCAGCCACACACCGGGGTTCACTCAGTCACACACTGGGGTTCACTCAGTGACACACCGGGTTCACTCAGTGACACACCGGGATTCACTCAGTGACACACCGGGATTCACACAGTGACACACCGGGATTCACTCAGTGACACACCGGGATTCACTCAGTGACACACCGGGATTCACACAGCGACACACCGGGATTCACTCAGTGACACACTTGTGTTCACTCAGCCACACACCGGATTTCACTCAGTCACACACTGGGGTTCACTCAGTGACACACCGGGTTCACTCAGTGACACACCGGGATTCACTCAGCGACACACCGGGATTCACTCAGTGACACACCGGGATTCACTCAGTGACACACCGGGATTCACTCAGTGACACAGCGAGGTTCACTCAGCGACACACCGGGGTTCATTCAGTGACACACCGGGTTCACTCAGTGACACACCGGGGTTCACTCAGTGACACACCGGGGTTCAATCAGCTACACAACGGGGTTCACTCAGTGACACACCGGGGTTCGGTCAGGCAAACACCCGGTTTCACTCAGTGACACACCGGGGTTCACTCAGCTACACAACGGGGTTCACTCAGCTACACACCGGGGTTCAGTCAGGCACACACAGGGATTCACTCCATGATACACCGGGGTTCACTCAGGCACACACCGGGGTTCACTCAGTGACACGCCGCGGTTCATTTAGCGACACACTGGGGTTCACTCAGTGATACACCGGGGTTCACTCAGTTACACACCGGGGTTCAGTCAGGCACACACCGGGGTTCACTATGTGACACACAGGGGTTCACACCATGACACACTGGGGTTCACTCAGCGATGCACCGGGGTTCACTCAGTGACACACTGGGGTTCACTCAGCGACACACCGGGATTCACACAGTGACACACTGGGGTTCACTCAGTCACACACCGGGGTTCACTCAGTCATAAACCAGGGGTCACTCAGCGACACACCGGGGTTCACTCAGCGATACACCGGGGTTCACTCAGATACACACTGGGGTTCACTCAGCGACACACTGGGGTTCACTAAGCGATGCACCGGGGTTCACTCAGTGACACACTGGGGTTCACTCAGCGACACACCGGGATTCACACAGTGACACACTGGGGTTCACTCAGTTACACACCGGGGTTCACTCAGTCATAAACCAGGGTTCACTCAGCGACACACCGAGGTTCACTCAGCGACACACCGGGGTTCACTCAGCGACACACCGGCGTTCACTCAGAGACACACCGGGGTTCACTCAGTCACCACCGAGGTTCACTCAGCGACACAACAGGGTTCACTCAGCGACACAACTGGGTTCACTCAGCGACACACCGGGGTTCACTCAGCGACACACCGGGGTTCCCTCAGCGACACAACAGGGTTCACTCAGCGACACAACAGGGTTCACTCAGCGACACACCGGGGTTCACTCAGCGACACACCGGGGTTCACTCAGCGACACACCGGGGTTCACTCAGCGACACACCGGGGTTCACTCAGTGACACACCTGGGTTCACTCAGCGACACACCGGGGTTCACTCAGCGACACACCGAGGTTCACTCAGCGACACAACAGGGTTCACTCAGCGACACACCGGGGTTCACTCAGTGACACACCGGGGTTCACTCAGTGACACACCGGGGTTCCTCAGCTACACACCGCGGTTCATTCAGCGACACACCGGGGTACACTCAGTGACACACCGGGTTCACTCAGTGACACACCGGGATTCACTCAGCGACACACCGGGATTCACTCAGTGACACACCGGGATTCACTCAGTGACACACCGGGATTCACTCAGTGACACAGCGAGGTTCACTCAGCGACACACCGGGGTTCATTCAGTGACACACCGGGTTCACTCAGTGACACACCGGGGTTCACTCAGTGACACACCGGGGTTCAATCAGCTACACAACGGGGTTCACTCAGTGACACACCGGGGTTCGGTCAGGCAAACACCCGGTTTCACTCAGTGACACACCGGGGTTCACTCAGCTACACAACGGGGTTCACTCAGCTACACACCGGGGTTCAGTCAGGCACACACAGGGATTCACTCCATGATACACCGGGGTTCACTCAGGCACACACCGGGGTTCACTCAGTGACACGCCGCGGTTCATTTAGCGACACACTGGGGTTCACTCAGTGATACACCGGGGTTCACTCAGTTACACACCGGGGTTCAGTCAGGCACACACCGGGGTTCACTCTGTGACACACAGGGGTTCACACCATGACACATTGGGGTTCACTCAGCGATGCACCGGGGTTCACTCAGTGACACACTGGGGTTCACTCAGCGACACACCGGGATTCACACAGTGACACACTGGGGTTCACTCAGTCACACACCGGGGTTCACTCAGTCATAAACCAGGGGTCACTCAGCGACACACCGGGGTTCACTCAGCGATACACCGGGGTTCACTCAGATACACACTGGGGTTCACTCAGCGACACACTGGGGTTCACTAAGCGATGCACCGGGGTTCACTCAGTGACACACTGGGGTTCACTCAGCGACACACCGGGATTCACACAGTGACACACTGGGGTTCACTCAGTTACACACCGGGGTTCACTCAGTCATAAACCAGGGTTCACTCAGCGACACACCGAGGTTCACTCAGCGACACACCGGGGTTCACTCAGCGACACACCGGCGTTCACTCAGAGACACACCGGGGTTCACTCAGTCACCACCGAGGTTCACTCAGCGACACAACAGGGTTCACTCAGCGACACAACTGGGTTCACTCAGCGACACACCGGGGTTCACTCAGCGACACACCGGGGTTCACTCAGCGACACACCGGGGTTCCCTCAGCGACACAACAGGGTTCACTCAGCGACACAACAGGGTTCACTCAGCGACACACCGGGGTTCACTCAGCGACACACCGGGGTTCACTCAGCGACACACCGGGGTTCACTCAGCGACACACCGGGGTTCACTCAGTGACACACCTGGGTTCACTCAGCGACACACCGGGGTTCACTCAGCGACACACCGAGGTTCACTCAGCGACACAACAGGGTTCACTCAGCGACACACCGGGGTTCACTCAGTGACACACCGGGGTTCACTCAGATACACAACGGGGTTCACTCAGTGACACACCGGGGTTCCTCAGCTACACACCGCGGTTCATTCAGCGACACACCGGGGTACACTCAGCGACACACCGGGGTTCACTCAGTCACACACCGGGGTTCACTCAGCGACACACCGGGGTTCACTCAGGCACACACCGCGGTTCATTCAGCGACGCACCGGGGTACCCTCAGCGACACATCGGGGTTCACTCAGTCACACACCGGGTTCACTCAGTGACACACCGGGGTTCACTCAGTCACACATCGGGGTTCACTTTATGACGCACCGGGATTCACTCAGTGACACACTTGTGTTCACTCAGCCACACACCGGGGTACACTCAGTCACACACTGGGGTTCACTCAGTGACACACCGGGTTCACTCAGTGACACACCGGGATTCACTCAGTGACACACCGGGATTCACACAGTGACACACCGGGATTCACTCAGTGACACACCGGGATTCACTCAGTGACACACCGGGATTCACACAGCGACACACCGGGATTCACTCAGTGACACACTTGTGTTCACTCAGCCACACACCGGATTTCACTCAGTCACACACTGGGGTTCACTCAGTGACACACCGGGTTCACTCAGTGACACACCGGGATTCACTCAGCGACACACCGGGATTCACTCAGTGACACACCGGGATTCACTCAGTGACACACCGGGATTCACTCAGTGACACAGCGAGGTTCTCTCAGCGACACACCGGGGTTCATTCAGTGACACACCGGGTTCACTCAGTGACACACCGGGGTTCACTCAGTGACACACCGGGATTCACTAAGTGACGCACCGGGGTTCACTCAGTGACACAGCGAGGTTCACTCAGTGACACACCGGGATTCACTCAGTGACGCACCGGGATTCATTCAGTGACACACTTGTGTTCACTCAGCCACACACCGGGGTTCACTCAGTCACACACCGGGGTTCACTCAGTGACACACAGGGATTCACTCAGTGACACACCGGGTTCACTCAGTGACACACCGGGGTTCACTCAGTGACACACCGGGATTCACTCAGCGACACACCGGAATTCACTCAGTGACACAGCGAGGTTCACTCAGTGACACACCGGGATTCACTCAGTGACACACCGGGATTCACTCAGTGACAAACCGGGTTCACTCAGTGACGCACCGGGATTCACTCAGTGACACACTTGTGTTCACTCAGCCACACACCGGGGTTCACTCAGTCACACACCGGGGTTCACTCAGTGACACACAGGGATTCACTCAGTGACACACCGGGATTCACTCAGTGACACACTGGGGTTCACTCAGCGACACACCGGGGTTCACTCAGTCACACACCGGGGTTCACCCAGCGACACACCGGGTTTACTCAGCGACACACCGGGGTTCACTCAGTCACACACTGGGGTTCACTCAGCGACACACCGGGGTTCACTCAGTCAAACACCGGAGTTCACTCAGTGACAACCGGGGTTCAGTCAGGCACACACCGGGGTTCACTCAGTGACACACCGGAATTCAATCAGCTACACAACGGGGTTCACTCAGTGACACACCGGGGTTCGGTCAGGCAAACACCCGGTTTCACTCAGTGACACACTGGGGTTCACTCAGCGACACACCGGGATTCACTCAGCGACACACCGAGGTTCACTCAGCGACACACCGGGGTTCACTCAGTGACACACCGGGTTCACTCAGTGACACACCGGGTTCACTCAGCGACACACCGGGGTTCACTCAGCGACACACCGGGGTTCACTCAGTGACACACCGGGGTTCACTCAGTGACACACTGGGGATCACTCAGCGACACACCGGGGTTCACTCAGTCACACACCGGGGTTCACCCAGCGACACACCGGGTTCACTCAGCGACACACCGGGGTTCACTCAGTCACACACGGGGGTTCACTCAGCGACACTCCGGGGTTCACTCAGTCACACACTGGAGTTCACTCAGTGACAACCGGGGTTCAGTCAGGCACATACCGGGGTTCACTCAGTGACACACCGGCGTTCAATCAGCTACACAACGGGGTTCACTCAGTGACACACCGGGGTTAAGTCAGGCAAACACCCGGTTTCACTCAGTGACACACCGGGGTTCACTCAGCTACACAACGGGGTTCACTCAGCTACACACCGGGGTTCAGTCAGGCACACACAGGGATTCACTCCATGACACACCGGGGTTCACTCAGGCAAACACCGGGGTTCACTCAGTGACACGCCGCGGTTCATTTAGCGACACACTGGGGTTCACTCAGTGATACACCGGGGTTCACTCAGTTACACACCGGGGTTCACACAGTGACACACCGGGGTTCACTCAGATACACAACGGGGTTCACTCAGTGACACACCGGGGTTCCTCAGCTACACACCGCGGTTCATTCAGCGACACACCGGGGTACACTCAGCGACACACCGGGGTTCACTCAGTCACACACCGGGGTTCACTCAGCGACACACCGGGGTTCACTCAGGCAAACACCGCGGTTCATTCAGCGACGCACCGGGGTACCCTCAGCGACACATCGGGGTTCACTCAGTCACACACCGGGTTCACTCAGTGACACACCGGGGTTCACTCAGTCACACATCGGGGTTCACTTTATGACGCACCGGGATTCACTCAGTGACACACTTGTGTTCACTCAGCCACACACCGGGGTTCACTCAGTCACACACTGGGGTTCACTCAGTGACACACCGGGTTCACTCAGTGACACATAGGGATTCACTCAGTGACACACCGGGTTCACTCAGTGACACACCGGGATTCACTCAGTGACACACCGGGGTTCACTCAGTGACACACCGGGGTTCACTCAGTGACACATAGGGATTCACTCAGTGACACACCGGGTTCACTCAGTGACACACCGGATTCACTCAGCTACACACCGGGGTTCACTCAGTCACACACCGGGGTTCACTCAGTGACACATAGGGATTCACTCAGTGACACACCGGGTTCACTCAGTCACACACCGGATTCACTCAGCGACACACCGGGGTTCACTCAGTGACACACCGGGTTCACTCAGTGACACACCGGGTTCACTCAGTCATACACTGGGGTTCACTCAGCGACACACCGGGGTTCACTCAGCGACACACTGGGGTTCACTCAGTCACACACTGGTGTTCACTCAGCGACACACCGGGGTTCACTCAGCGACACAGCGGGGTTCACTCAGTCACACACCGGGCTTCACTCAGCGACACACCGGGGTTCACTCAGTCACACACCGGGGTTCACTCAGCGACACACCGGGGTTCACTCAGTCACACACAGGGGTTCACTCAGTGACACACCGGGGTTCACTCAGCGACACACAGGGGTTCATTCAGTGACACACCGGGGTTCACTCAGCGACACACCGCGATTCACTCAGCGACACACCGGGGTTCACTCAGTCACACACCGGGGTTCACTCAGCGACACACCGGTGTTCACTCAGTCACACACCGGGATTCACTCAGCGACACACCGGGGTTCACTCAGATACACAAGGGGGTTCACTCAGTCACACACCAGGATTCACTCAGCGACACACCGGGGTTCACTCAGTCACACACCGGGGTTCACTCAGTCACACACAGGGATTCACTCAGCGACACACCGGGGTTCACTCAGCGACACACCGGGATTCACTCAGCGACACACTGGGGTTCACTCAGTGACACACCGGGGTTCACTCAGCGACACACCGGGGTTCACTCAGCGACACACTGGGGTTCACTCAGTGACACACCGGGGTTCACTCAGTGACACACCGGGGTTCACTCAGCGACACACGGGGATTCACTCAGCGACACACTGGGGTTCACTCAGCGACACACCGGGGTTCACTCAGTGACACACCTGGGTTCACTCAGCGACACACCGAGGTTCACTCAGCGACACACGGGGATTCACTCAGCGACACACTGGGGTTCACTCAGCGACACACCGGGGTTCACTCAGTGACACACCTGGGTTCACTCAGTGACACACTGGCGTTCACTCAGCTACACAACGGGGTTCACTCAGTGACACACCGGGGTTCACTCAGCGACACACCGGGGTTCACTCAGATACACAAGGGAGTTCACTCAGTAACACACCGGGGTTCGGTCAGCACACACACGGGTTCACTCAGTGACAAATTGGGGTTCACTCAGCGACACACCGGGGTTTGCTCAGTCACACACTGGGGTTCACTCAGCGACACACCGGGGTTCACTCAGCTACACACCGCGGTTAATTCAGCGACACACCGGGATACACTCAGCGACACACCGGGGTTCACTCAGTCACACACCGGGGTTCACTCAGCGACACACCGGGGTTCACTCAGGCACACACCGCGGTTCATTCAGCGACGCACCGGGGTACCCTCAGCGACACATCGGGGTTCACTCAGTCACACACCGAGTTCACTCAGTGACACTCTGGGGTTCACTCAGTCACACACCGGGGTTCACTCAGTGACGCACCGGGATTCACTCAGTGACACACTTGTGTTCACTCAGCCACACACCGGGGTTCACTCAGTCACACACTGGGGTTCACTCAGTGACACACCGGGTTCACTCAGTGACACACCGGGGTTCACTCAGTCACACACTGGGGTTCACTCAGTGACACACCGGGTTCACTCAGTGACACACCGGGATTCACTCAGCGACACACCGGGATTCACTCAGTGACACAGCGAGGTTCACTCAGTGACACACCGGGATTCACTCAGTGACACACCGGGATTCACTCAGTGACAAACCGGGTTCACTCAGTGACGCACCGGGATTCACTCAGTGACACACATGTGCTCACTCAGCTACACACCGGGGTTCACTCAGTCACACACCGGGGTTCACTCAGTGACACACCGGGATTCACTCAGTGACACACCGGGGTTCACTCAGTGACACACCGGGGTTCACTCAGTGACACACCGGGTTCACTCAGCGACACACCGGGGTTCACTCAGCGACACACCGGGGTTCACTCAGTGACACACCGGGGTCACTCAGTGACACACTGGGGTTCACTCAGCGACACACCGGGGTTCACTCAGTCACACACCGGGGTTCACCCAGCGACACACCGGGTTCACTCAGCGACACACCGGGGTTCACTCAGTAACACACTGGGGTTCACTCAGCGACACATCGGGGTTCACTCAGTCACACACCGAGTTCACTCAGTGACACTCTGGGGTTCACTCAGTCACACACCGGGGTTCACTCAGTGACGCACCGGGATTCACTCAGTGACACACTTGTGTTCACTCAGCCACACACCGGGGTTCACTCAGTCACACACTGGGGTTCACTCAGTGACACACCGGGTTCACTCAGTGACACACCGGGGTTCACTCAGTCACACACTGGGGTTCACTCAGTGACACACCGGGTTCACTCAGTGACACACCGGGATTCACTCAGCGACACACCGGGATTCACTCAGTGACACAGCGAGGTTCACTCAGTGACACACCGGGATTCACTCAGTGACACACCGGGATTCACTCAGTGACAAACCGGGTTCACTCAGTGACGCACCGGGATTCACTCAGTGACACACATGTGCTCACTCAGCTACACACCGGGGTTCACTCAGTCACACACCGGGGTTCACTCAGTGACACACCGGGATTCACTCAGTGACACACCGGGGTTCACTCAGTGACACACCGGGTTCACTCAGTGACACACCGGGTTCACTCAGCGACACACCGGGGTTCACTCAGCGACACACCGGGGTTCACTCAGTGACACACCGGGGTCACTCAGTGACACACTGGGGTTCACTCAGCGACACACCGGGGTTCACTCAGTCACACACCGGGGTTCACCCAGCGACACACCGGGTTCACTCAGCGACACACCGGGGTTCACTCAGTAACACACTGGGGTTCACTCAGCGACACACCGGGGTTCACTCAGTCACACACCGGAGTTCACTCAGTGACAACCGGGGTTCAGTCAGGCACACACCGGGGTTCACTCAGTGACACACCGGGGTTCAATCAGCTACACAACGGGGTTCACTCAGTGACACACCGGGGTTCGGTCAGGCAAACACCCGGTTTCACTCAGTGACACACTGGGGTTCACTCAGCGACACACCGGGGTTCACTCAGGCACACACAGGGATTCACTCCATGACACACCGGGGTTCACTCAGGCACACACCGGGGTTCACTCAGTGACACACCGCGGTTCATTTAGCGACACACTGGGGTTCACTCAGTGATACACCGGGGTTCACTCAGTTACACACCGGGGTTCAGTCAGGCACACACCGGGGTTCACTCTGTGACACACAGGGGTTCACACCATGACACACTAGGGTTCACTCAGCGATGCACCGGGGTTCACTCAGTGACACACTGGGGTTCACTCAGTCACACACCGGGGTTCACTCAGTCATAAACCAGGGTTCACTCAGCGACACACCGGGGTACACTCAGCGACACACTGGGGTTCACTCAGCGACACACTGGGGTTCACTCAGTCACACACTGGTGTTCACTCAGCGACACAGCGGGGTTCACTCAGTCACACACAGGGCTTCACTCAGCGACACACCGTGGTTCACTCAGTCACACACTGGGGTTCACTCAGCGACACACCGGGGTTCACTCAGTCACACACAGGGGTTCACTCAGTGACACACCGGGGTTCACTCAGCGACACACAGGGGTTCACTCAGTGACACACCGGGGTTCACTCAGCGACACACCGGGATTCACTCAGCGACAAACCGGGGTTCACTCAGTCACACACCGGGGTTCACTCAGTCACACACCGGGATTCACTCAGCGACACACCGGGGTTCACTCAGATACACAAGGGGGTTCACTCAGTCACACACCGGTATTCACTCAGCGACACACCGGAGTTCACTCAGTGACAACCGGGGTTCAGTCAGGCACACACCGGGGTTCACTCAGTGACACACCGGGGTTCAATCAGCTACACAACGGGGTTCACTCAGTGACACACCGGGGTTCGGTCAGGCAAACACCCGGTTTCACTCAGTGACACACCGGGGTTCACTCAGCTACACAACGGGGTTCACTCAGCTACACACCGGGGTTCAGTCAGGCACACACAGGGATTCACTCCATGACACACCGGGGTTCACTCAGGCACACACCGGGGTTCACTCAGTGACACACCGCGGTTCATTTAGCGACACACTGGGGTGCACTCAGTGAGACACCGGGGTTCACTCAGTTACACACCGGGGTTCAGTCAGGCACACACCGGGGTTCACTCTGTGACACACAGGGGTTCACACCATGACACACTGGGGTTCACTCAGCGATGCACCGGGGTTCACTCAGTGACACACTGGGGTTCAATCAGCGACACACCGGGATTCACACAGTGACACACTGGGGTTCACTCAGTCACACACCGGGGTTCACTCAGTCATAAACCAGGGTTCACTCAGCGACACACCGGGGTTCACTCAGCGACACACTGGGGTTCACTCAGTCACACACTGGTGTTCACTCAGCGACACACCGGGGTTCACTCAGCGACACACTGGGGTTCACTCAGTCACACACTGGGGTTCACTCAGCGACACACCGGGGTTCACTCAGCGACACACTGGGGTTCACTCAGACACACACTGGTGTTCACTCAGCGACACACCGGGGTTCACTCAGCGACACAGCGGGGTTCACTCAGTCACACACCGGGCTTCACTCAGCGACACACCGGGGTTCACTCAGTCACACACCGTGGTTCACTCAGTCACACACTGGGGTTCACTCAGCTACACACCGGGGTTCACTCAGTCACACACAGGGGTTCACTCAGTGACACACCGGGGTTCACTCAGCGACACACAGGGGTTCACTCAGTGACACACCGGGGTTCACTCAGCGACACACCGGGATTCACTCAGCGACACACCGGGGTTCACTCAGTCACACACCGGGGTTCACTCAGTCACACACCGGGATTCACTCAGCGACACACCGGGGTTCCCTCAGATACACAAGGGGGTTCACTCAGTCACACACCGGGATTCACTCAGCGACACACCGGGGTTCACTCAGTCACACACCGGGGTTCACTCAGTCACACACAGGGATTCACTCAGCGACACACCGGGGTTCACTCAGCGACACACCGGGATTCACTCAGCGACACACTGGGGTTCACTCAGACACACAAGTGGGTTCACTCAGTGACACACCGGGGTTCACTCAGCGACACACCGGGGTTCACTCAGCGACACACCGGGGTTCACTCAGATACACAAGGGAGTTCACTCAGTGACACACCGGGGTTCACCCAGCTACACACCGGGGTTCAGTCAGGCACACACCGGGGTTCACTCAGCGACAAATTGAGGTTCACTCAGTCACACACTGGGGTTCACTCAGCGACACACCGGGGTTCACTCAGCGACACACCGGGGTTCACTCAGTGACACACCTGGGTTCACTCAGCGACACACCGGGGTTCACTCAGCGACACACCGAGGTTCACTCAGCGACACAACAGGGTTCACTCAGCGACACACCGGGGTTCACTCAGTGACACACCGGGGTTCACTCAGATACACAACGGGGTTCACTCAGTGACACACCGGGGTTCCTCAGCTACACACCGCGGTTCATTCAGCGACACACCGGGGTACACTCAGCGACACACCGGGGTTCACTCAGTCACACACCGGGGTTCACTCAGCGACACACCGGGGTTCACTCAGGCACACACCTCGGTTCATTCAGCGACGCACCGGGGTACCCTCAGCGACACATCGGGGTTCACTCAGTCACACACCGGGTTCACTCAGTGACACACCGGGGTTCACTCAGTCACACACCGGGTTCACTCAGTGACACACCGGGGTTCACTCAGTCACACACTGGGGTTCACTCAGTGACACACCGGGTTCACTCAGTGACACACCGGGATTCACTCAGTGACACACCGGGATTCACTCAGTGACACACTTGTGTTCACTCAGCCACACATCGGGGTTCACTCAGTCACACACTGGGGTTCACTCAGTGACACACCGGGTTCACTCAGTGACACACCGGGATTCACTCAGTGACACAGCGAGGTTCACTCAGTCACACACTGGGGTTCACTCAGCGACACACCGGGTTCACTCAGTGACACACCGGGATTCACTCAGTGACACACCGGGATTCACTCAGTCACACACTGGGGTTTACTCAGTGACACACCGGGTTCACTCAGTGACACACCGGGATTCACTCAGTGACACACCGGGATTCACTCAGTGACACACTTGTGTTCACTCAGCCACACACCGGGGTTCACTCAGTCACACACTGGGGTTCACTCAGCGACACACCGGGGTTCACTCAGTCACACACAGGGGTTCACTCAGTGACACAGCGAGGTTCACTTAGCCACACACCGGGGTTCACTCAGTCACACACTGGGGTTCACTCAGCGACACACCGGGGTTCACTCAGTCACACACAGGGGTTCACTCAGTGACACACCGGGGTTCACTCAGCGACACACAGGGGTTCACTCAGTGACACACCGGGGTTCACTCAGCGACACACCGGGATTCACTCAGCGACACACCGGGGTTCACTCAGTCACACACCGGGGTTCACTCAGTCACACACCGGGATTCACTCAGCGACACACCGGGGTTCCCTCAGATACACCAGGGGGTTCACTCAGTCACACACCGGGATTCACTCAGCGACACACCGGGGTTCACTCAGTCACACACCGGGGTTCACTCAGCGACACACCGGGGTTCACTCAGCGACACACCGGGGTTCACTCAGCGACACACTGGGGTTCACTCAGCGACACACCGGGGTTCACTCAGCGACACACCGGGGTTCACTCAGTGACACACCTGGGTTCACTCAGTGACACACTGGCGTTCACTCAGCTATACAATGGGGT
Organism: Scyliorhinus torazame; assembly: GCF_047496885.1. Taxonomy (NCBI): domain Eukaryota; kingdom Metazoa; phylum Chordata; class Chondrichthyes; order Carcharhiniformes; family Scyliorhinidae; genus Scyliorhinus; species Scyliorhinus torazame. The sequence continues at coordinate 64,120,465 of NC_092727.1, read as the reverse complement.
TCACTCAGTGACACACCGGGGTTCACTCAGCGACACACCGGGGTTCACTCAGATACACAAGGGAGTTCACTCAGTGACACACCGGGGTTCGGTCAGCACACACACGTGTTCACTCAGTGACACACCGGGTTTCACCCAGCTACACACCGGGGTTCAGTCAGCCACACACTGGGGTTCACACAGCGACAAATTGGGGTTCACTCAGCGACACACCGGGGTTTGCTCAGTCACACACTGGGGTTCTCTCAGCGACACACCGGGGTTCACTCAGCGACACACCGGGGTTCACTCAGTGACACACCTGGGTTCACTCAGCGACACACCGGGGTTCACTCAGCGACACACCGAGGTTCACTCAGCGACACAACAGGGTTCACTCAGCAACACACCGGGGTTCACTCAGTGACACACCGGGGTTTACTCAGATACACAACGGGGTTCACTCAGTGACACACTGGGGTTCCTCAGCTACACACCGCGGTTCATTCAGCGACACACCGGGGTACACTCAGCGACACACCGGGGTTCACTCAGTCACACACCGGGGTTCACTCAGCGACACACCGGGGTTCACTCAGGCACACACCGCGGTTCATTCAGCGACGCACCGGGGTACCCTCAGCGACACATCGGGGTTCACTCAGTCACACACCGGGTTCACTCAGTGACACACCGGGGTTCACTCAGTCACACACCGGGGTTCACTCAGTGACGCACCGGGATTCACTCAGTGACACACTTGCGTTCACTCAGCCACACACCGGGGTTCACTCAGTCACACACTGGGGTTCACTCAGTGACACACCGGGTTCACTCAGTGACACACCGGGATTCACTCAGTGACACACCGGGATCCACTCAGTGACACACCGGGATTCACTCAGTGACACACCGGGATTCACACAGTGACACACCGGGATTCACTCAGTGACACACTTGTGTTCACTCAGCCACACACCGGGGTTCACTCAGTCACACACTGGGGTTCACTCAGTGACACACCGGGTTCACTCAGTGACACACCGGGATTCACTCAGCGACACACCGGGATTCACTCAGTGACACAGCGAGGTTCACTCAGTGACACAGCGAGGTTCACTCAGTGACACACCGGGATTCACTCAGTGACACACCGGGATTCACTCAGTGACACACCGGGGTTCACTAAGTGACGCACCGGGATTCAGTCAGTGACACACCGGGATTCACTCAGTGACACACCGGGGTTCACTCAGTGACACACCGGGGTTCACTAAGTGACGCACCGGGATTCACTCAGTGACACACCGGGATTCACTCAGTGACACACCGGGGTTCACTCAGTGACACACTGGGGTTCACTAAGTGACGCACCGGGATTCACTCAGTGACACACTGGGGTTCACTCAGTGACACACCGGGGTTCACTCAGTGACACACTGGGGTTCACTAAGTGACGCACCGGGATTCACTCAGTGACACACCGGGATTCACTCAGTGACACACCGGGATTCACTCAGTGACACACTTGTGTTCACTCAGCCACACACCGGGGTTCACTCAGTCACACACTGGGGTTCACTCAGTGACACACCGGGTTCACTCAGTGACACACCGGGATTCACTCAGTGACACAGCGAGTTTCACTCAGTGACACACCGGGATTCACTCAGTGACGCACCGGGTTCACTCAGTGACAAACCGGGTTCACTCAGTGACACACCGGGTTCACTCAGTGACACACCGGGGTTCACTCAGTCACACACCGGGGTTCACTCAGTCACACACTGGGGTTCACTCAGTGACACACCGGGTTCACTCAGTGACACACCGGGATTCACTCAGCGACACACCGGGGTTCACTCAGTGACACACCGGGTTCACTCAGTGACACACCGGGATTCACTCAGTGACACAACGGGGTTCACTCAGTGACACACCGGGTTCACTCAGCGACACACCGGGGTTCACTCAGCGACACACCGGGTTCACTCAGCGACACACCGGGGTTCACTCAGCGACACACCGGGGTTCACTCAGTGACACACCGGGGTTCACTCAGTGACACACTTGTGTTCACTCAGCCACACACCGGGGTTCACTCAGTCACACACCGGGGTTCACTCAGTGACACACCGGGGTTCACTCAGATACACAACGGGGTTCACTCAGTGACACACCGGGGTTCCTCAGCTACACACCGCGGTTCATTCAGCGACACACCGGGGTACACTCAGCGACACACCGGGGTTCACTCAGTCACACACCGGGGTTCACTCAGCGACACACCGGGGTTCACTCAGGCACACACCTCGGTTCATTCAGCGACGCACCGGGGTACCCTCAGCGACACATCGGGGTTCACTCAGTCACACACCGGGTTCACTCAGTGACACACCGGGGTTCACTCAGTCACACACCGGGTTCACTCAGTGACACACCGGGGTTCACTCAGTCACACACTGGGGTTCACTCAGTGACACACCGGGTTCACTCAGTGACACACCGGGATTCACTCAGTGACACACCGGGATTCACTCAGTGACACACTTGTGTTCACTCAGCCACACATCGGGGTTCACTCAGTCACACACTGGGGTTCACTCAGTGACACACCGGGTTCACTCAGTGACACACCGGGATTCACTCAGTGACACAGCGAGGTTCACTCAGTCACACACTGGGGTTCACTCAGCGACACACCGGGTTCACTCAGTGACACACCGGGATTCACTCAGTGACACACCGGGATTCACTCAGTCACACACTGGGGTTTACTCAGTGACACACCGGGTTCACTCAGTGACACACCGGGATTCACTCAGTGACACACCGGGATTCACTCAGTGACACACTTGTGTTCACTCAGCCACACACCGGGGTTCACTCAGTCACACACTGGGGTTCACTCAGCGACACACCGGGGTTCACTCAGTCACACACAGGGGTTCACTCAGTGACACAGCGAGGTTCACTTAGCCACACACCGGGGTTCACTCAGTCACACACTGGGGTTCACTCAGCGACACACCGGGGTTCACTCAGTCACACACAGGGGTTCACTCAGTGACACACCGGGGTTCACTCAGCGACACACAGGGGTTCACTCAGTGACACACCGGGGTTCACTCAGCGACACACCGGGATTCACTCAGCGACACACCGGGGTTCACTCAGTCACACACCGGGGTTCACTCAGTCACACACCGGGATTCACTCAGCGACACACCGGGGTTCCCTCAGATACACCAGGGGGTTCACTCAGTCACACACCGGGATTCACTCAGCGACACACCGGGGTTCACTCAGTCACACACCGGGGTTCACTCAGCGACACACCGGGGTTCACTCAGCGACACACCGGGGTTCACTCAGCGACACACTGGGGTTCACTCAGCGACACACCGGGGTTCACTCAGCGACACACCGGGGTTCACTCAGTGACACACCTGGGTTCACTCAGTGACACACTGGCGTTCACTCAGCTATACAATGGGGTTCACTCAGTGACACACCGGGGTTCACTCAGCGACACACCGGGGTTCACTCAGATACACAAGGGAGTTCACTCAGTGACACACCGGGGTTCGGTCAGCACACACACGTGTTCACTCAGTGACACACCGGGTTTCACCCAGCTACACACCGGGGTTCAGTCAGCCACACACTGGGGTTCACACAGCGACAAATTGGGGTTCACTCAGCGACACACCGGGGTTTGCTCAGTCACACACTGGGGTTCTCTCAGCGACACACCGGGGTTCACTCAGCGACACACCGAGGTTCACTCAGCGACACAACAGGGTTCACTCAGCAACACACCGGGGTTCACTCAGTGACACACCGGGGTTTACTCAGATACACAACGGGGTTCACTCAGTGACACACTGGGGTTCCTCAGCTACACACCGCGGTTCATTCAGCGACACACCGGGGTACACTCAGCGACACACCGGGGTTCACTCAGTCACACACCGGGGTTCACTCAGCGACACACCGGGGTTCACTCAGGCACACACCGCGGTTCATTCAGCGACGCACCGGGGTACCCTCAGCGACACATCGGGGTTCACTCAGTCACACACCGGGTTCACTCAGTGACACACCGGGGTTCACTCAGTCACACACCGGGGTTCACTCAGTGACGCACCGGGATTCACTCAGTGACACACTTGCGTTCACTCAGCCACACACCGGGGTTCACTCAGTCACACACTGGGGTTCACTCAGTGACACACCGGGTTCACTCAGTGACACACCGGGATTCACTCAGTGACACACCGGGATCCACTCAGTGACACACCGGGATTCACTCAGTGACACACCGGGATTCACACAGTGACACACCGGGATTCACTCAGTGACACACTTGTGTTCACTCAGCCACACACCGGGGTTCACTCAGTCACACACTGGGGTTCACTCAGTGACACACCGGGTTCACTCAGTGACACACCGGGATTCACTCAGCGACACACCGGGATTCACTCAGTGACACAGCGAGGTTCACTCAGTGACACAGCGAGGTTCACTCAGTGACACACCGGGATTCACTCAGTGACACACCGGGATTCACTCAGTGACACACCGGGGTTCACTAAGTGACGCACCGGGATTCAGTCAGTGACACACCGGGATTCACTCAGTGACACACCGGGGTTCACTCAGTGACACACCGGGGTTCACTAAGTGACGCACCGGGATTCACTCAGTGACACACCGGGATTCACTCAGTGACACACCGGGGTTCACTCAGTGACACACTGGGGTTCACTAAGTGACGCACCGGGATTCACTCAGTGACACACTGGGGTTCACTCAGTGACACACCGGGGTTCACTCAGTGACACACTGGGGTTCACTAAGTGACGCACCGGGATTCACTCAGTGACACACCGGGATTCACTCAGTGACACACCGGGATTCACTCAGTGACACACTTGTGTTCACTCAGCCACACACCGGGGTTCACTCAGTCACACACTGGGGTTCACTCAGTGACACACCGGGTTCACTCAGTGACACACCGGGATTCACTCAGTGACACAGCGAGTTTCACTCAGTGACACACCGGGATTCACTCAGTGACGCACCGGGTTCACTCAGTGACAAACCGGGTTCACTCAGTGACACACCGGGTTCACTCAGTGACACACCGGGGTTCACTCAGTCACACACCGGGGTTCACTCAGTCACACACTGGGGTTCACTCAGTGACACACCGGGTTCACTCAGTGACACACCGGGATTCACTCAGCGACACACCGGGATTCACTCAGTGACACACCGGGTTCACTCAGTGACACACCGGGATTCACTCAGTGACACAACGGGGTTCACTCAGTGACACACCGGGTTCACTCAGCGACACACCGGGGTTCACTCAGCGACACACCGGGTTCACTCAGCGACACACCGGGGTTCACTCAGCGACACACCGGGGTTCACTCAGTGACACACCGGGGTTCACTCAGTGACACACTTGTGTTCACTCAGCCACACACCGGGGTTCACTCAGTCACACACCGGGGTTCACTCAGTGACACACAGGGATTCACTCAGTGACACACCGGGGTTCACTCAGTCACACACTGGGGTTCACTCAGTGACACACCGGGTTCACTCAGTGACACACCGGGATTCACTCAGTCACACACTGGGGTTCACTCAGTGACACACCGGGGTTCACTCAGTCACACACTGGGGTTCACTCAGTGACACACCGGGTTCACTCAGTGACACACTGGGGTTCACTCAGTGACACACCGGGGTTCACTCAGTCACACACTGGGGTTCACTCAGTGACACACCGGGTTCACTCAGCGACACACCGGGGTTCACTCAGCGACACACCGGGTTTCACTCAGTGACACACCGGGGTCACTCAGTGACACACTGGGGTTCACTCAGCGACACACCGGGGTTCACTCAGTCACACACCGGGGTTCACCCAGCGACACACCGGGTTCACTCAGCGACACACCGGGGTTCACTCAGTCACACACTGGGGTTCACTCAGCGACACACCGGGGTTCACTCAGTCACACACCAGAGTTCACTCAGTGACAACCGGGGTTCAGTCAGGCACACACCGGGGTTCACTCAGTGACACACCGGGGTTCAATCAGCTACACACCGGGGTTCAATCAGTGACACACCGGGGTTCAATCAGCTACACAACGGAGTTCACTCAGTGACACACCGGGGTTCAATCAGCTACACACCGGGGTTCACTCAGTGACACACCGGGGTTCAATCAGCTACACAACGGGGTTCACTCAGTGACACACCGGGGTTCGGTCAGGCAAACACCCGGTTTCACTCAGTGACACACCGGGGTTCACTCAGTCACACACCGGGGTTCACTCAGTGACGCATCGGGATTCACTCAGTGACGCACCGGGGTTCACTCAGTGACACACTTGTGTTCACTCAGCCACACACCGGGGTTCACTCAGTCACACACTGGGGTTCACTCAGTGACACACCGGGTTGACTCAGTGACACACCGGGATTCACTCAGTGACACACCGGGATTCACTCAGTGACACACTTGTGTTCACTCAGCCACACACCGGGGTTCACTCAGTCACACACTGGGGTTCACTCAGTGACACACCGGGTTCACTCAGTGACACACCGGGATTCACTCAGCGACACACCGGGATTCACTCAGTCACACACTGGGGTTCACTCAGTGACACACCGGGTTCACTCAGTGACACACCGGGATTCACTCAGTGACACACCGGGATTCACTCAGCGACTCACCGGGATTCACTCAGCGACACACCGGGATTCACTCAGCGACACAGCGAGGTTCACTCAGTGACACACCGGGATTCACTCAGTGACAAACCGGGGTTCACTCAGTCACACACTGGGGTTCACTCAGTGACACACCGGGTTCACTCAGTGACACACCGGGATTCACTCAGCCACACACTGGGGTTCACTCAGTGACACACCGGGGTTCACTCAGTCACACACTGGGGTTCACTCAGTGACACACCGGGTTCACTCAGTGACACACCGGGATTCACTCAGTGACACACCGGGATCCACTCAGTGACACACCGGGATTCACTCAGTGACACACCGGGATTCACACAGTGACACACCGGGATTCACTCAGTGACACACTTGTGTTCACTCAGCCACACACCGGGGTTCACTCAGTCACACACTGGGGTTCACTCAGTGACACACCGGGTTCACTCAGTGACACACCGGGATTCACTCAGCGACACACCGGGATTCACTCAGTGACACAGCGAGGTTCACTCAGTGACACAGCGAGGTTCACTCAGTGACACACCGGGATTCACTCAGTGACACACCGGGATTCACTCAGTGACACACCGGGGTTCACTAAGTGACGCACCGGGATTCACTCAGTGACACACCGGGATTCACTCAGTGACACACCGGGGTTCACTCAGTGACACACCGGGGTTCACTAAGTGACGCACCGGGATTCACGCAGTGACACACCGGGATTCACTCAGTGACACACCGGGGTTCACTCAGTGACACACTGGGGTTCACTAAGTGACGCACCGGGATTCACTCAGTGACACACTGGGGTTCACTCAGTGACACACCGGGGTTCACTCAGTGACACACTGGGGTTCACTAAGTGACGCACCGGGATTCACTCAGTGACACACCGGGATTCACTCAGTGACACACCGGGATTCACTCAGTGACACACTTGTGTTCACTCAGCCACACACCGGGGTTCACTCAGTCACACACTGGGGTTCACTCAGTGACACACCGGGTTCACTCAGTGACACACCGGGATTCACTCAGTGACACAGCGAGGTTCACTCAGTGACACACCGGGATTCACTCAGTGACGCACCGGGTTCACTCAGTGACAAACCGGGTTCACTCAGTGACACACCGGGTTCACTCAGTGACACACCGGGGTTCACTCAGTCACACACCGGGGTTCACTCAGTCACACACTGGGGTTCACTCAGTGACACACCGGGTTCACTCAGTGACACACCGGGATTCACTCAGCGACACACCGGGATTCACTCAGTGACACACCGGGTTCACTCAGTGACACACCGGGATTCACTCAGTGACACAACGGGGTTCACTCAGTGACACACCGGGTTCACTCAGCGACACACCGGGGTTCACTCAGCGACACACCGGGTTCACTCAGCGACACACCGGGGTTCACTCAGCGACACACCGGGGTTCACTCAGTGACACACCGGGGTTCACTCAGTGACACACTTGTGTTCACTCAGCCACAAACCGGGGTTCACTCAGTCACACACCGGGGTTCACTCAGTGACACACAGGGATTCACTCAGTGACACACCGGGGTTCACTCAGTCACACACTGGGGTTCACTCAGTGACACACCGGGTTCACTCAGTGACACACCGGGATTCACTCAGTCACACACTGGGGTTCACTCAGTGACACACCGGGGTTCACTCAGTCACACACTGGGGTTCACTCAGTGACACACCGGGTTCACTCAGTGACACACTGGGGTTCACTCAGTGACACACCGGGGTTCACTCAGTCACACACTGGGGTTCACTCAGTGACACACCGGGTTCGCTCAGCGACACACCGGGGTTCACTCAGCGACACACCGGGGTTCACTCAGTGACACACCGGGGTCACTCAGTGACACACTGGGGTTCACTCAGCGACACACCAGGGTTCACTCAGTCACACACCGGGGTTCACCCAGCGACACACCGGGTTCACTCAGCGACACACCGGGGTTCACTCAGTCACACACTGGGGTTCAATCAGCTACACACCGGGGTTCACTCAGTGACACACCGGGGTTCAATCAGCTACACAACGGGGTTCACTCAAAGAACAAAGAACAAAGAACAAAGAAATGTACAGCACAGGAACAGGCCCTTCGGCCCTCCAAGCCCGTGCCGACCATACTGCCCGACTAAACTACAATCTTCTACACTTCCTGGGTCCGTATCCTTCTATTCCCATCCTATTCATATATTTGTCAAGATGCCCCTTAAATGTCCCTATCGTCCCTGCCTCCACTACCTCCTCCGGTAGTGAGTTCCAGGCACCCACTACCCTCTGCGTAAAAAACTTGCCTCGTACATCTACTCTAAACTTTGCCCCTCTCACCTTAAACCTATGCCCCCTAGTAATTGACCCCTCTACCCTGGGGAAAAGCCTCTGACTATCCACTCTGTCTATGCCCCTCATAATTTTGTATACCTCTATCAGGTCGCCCCTCAACCTCCTTCGTTCCAGTGAGAACAAACCGAGTTTATTCAATCGCTCCTCATAGCTTATGCCCTCCATACCAGGCAACATTCTGGTAAATCTCTTCTGCACCCTCTCTAAAGCCTCCACATCCTTCTGGTAGTGTGGCGACCAGAATTGAACACTATACTCCAAGTGTGGCCTAACTAAGGTTCTATACAGCTGCAACATGACTTGCCAATTCTTATACTCAATGCCCCGGCCAATGAAGGCAAGCATGCCGTATGCCTTCTTGACTACCTTCTCCACCTGTGTAGCCCCTTTCAGTGATCTGTGGACCTGTACTCCTAGATCTCTTTGACTTTCAATACTCTTGAGGGTTCTACCATTCACTGTATATTCCCTACCTGCATTAGCCCTTCCAAAATGCATTACCTCACATTTGTCCAGGTTAAACTCCATCTGCCATCTCTCCGCCCAAGTCTCCAGACAATCTAAATCCTGCTGTATCCTCAGACAGTCCTCATCGCTATCCGCAATTCCACCAACCTTTGTGTCGTCTGCAAACTTACTAATCAGACCAGTTACATTTTCCTCACTCAGTGACACACCGGGGTTCAATCAGCTACACACCGGGGTTCACTCAGTGACACACCGGGGTTCAATCAGCTACACAACGGGGTTCACTCAGTGACACACCGGGGTTCGGTCAGGCAAACACCCGGTTTCACTCAGTGACACACCGGGGTTCACTCAGTCACACACCGGGGTTCACTCAGTGACGCATCGGGATTCACTCAGTGACGCACCGGGGTTCACTCAGTGACACACTTGTGTTCACTCAGCCACACACCGGGGTTCACTCAGTCACACACTGGGGTTCACTCAGTGACACACCGGGTTCACTCAGTGACACACCGGGATTCACTCAGTGACACACCGGGATTCACTCAGTGACACACTTGTGTTCACTCAGCCACACACCGGGGTTCACTCAGTCACACACTGGGGTTCACTCAGTGACACACCGGGTTCACTCAGTGACACACCGGGATTCACTCAGCGACACACCGGGATTCACTCAGTCACACACTGGGGTTCACTCAGTGACACACCGGGTTCACTCAGTGACACACCGGGATTCACTCAGTGACACACCGGGATTCACTCAGTGACACACCGGGATTCACTCAGCGACACACCGGGATTCACTCAGCGACACAGCGAGGTTCACTCAGTGACACACCGGGATTCACTCAGTGACAAACCGGGGTTCACTCAGTCACACACTGGGGTTCACTCAGTGACACACCGGGTTCACTCAGTGACACACCGGGATTCACTCAGCCACACACTGGGGTTCACTCAGTGACACACCGGGGTTCACTCAGTCACACACTGGGGTTCACTCAGTGACACACCGGGTTCACTCAGTGACACACTGGGGTTCACTCAGTGACACACCGGGGTTCACTCAGTCACACACTGGGGTTCACTCAGTGACACACCGGGTTCACTCAGCGACACACCGGGGTTCACTCAGCGACACACCGGGGTTCACTCAGTCACACACCAGAGTTCACTCAGCGATACACCGGGGTTCACTCAGTCACACACCAGAGTTCACTCAGTGACAACCGGGGTTCAGTCAGGCACACACCGGGGTTCACTCAGTGACACACCGGGGTTCAATCAGCTACACACCGGGGTTCACTCAGTGACACACCGGGGTTCAATCAGCTACACAACGGGGTTCACTCAGTGACACACCGGGGTTCAATCAGCTACACACCGGGGTTCACTCAGTGACACACCGGGGTTCAATCAGCTACACAACGGGGTTCACTCAGTGACACACCGGGGATCGGTCAGGCAAACACCCGGTTTCACTCAGTGACACACCGGGGTTCACTCAGTCACACACCGGGGTTCACTCAGTGACGCACCGGGATTCACTCAGTGACACACCGGGATTCACTCAGTGACACACTTGTGTTCACTCAGCCACACACCGGGGTTCACTCAGTCACACACTGGGGTTCACTCAGTGACACACCGGGTTCACTCAGTGACACACCGGGATTCACTCAGCGACACACCGGGATTCACTCAGTCACATACTGGGGTTCACTCAGTGACACACCGGGTTCACTCAGTGACACACCGGGATTCACTCAGTGACACACCGGGATTCACTCAGTGACACACCGGGATTCACTCAGTGACACACCGGGATTCACTCAGCGACACAGCGAGGTTCACTCAGTGACACACCGGGATTCACTCAGTGACAAACCGGGGTTCACTCAGTCACACACTGGGGTTCACTCAGTGACACACCGGGTTCACTCAGTGACACACCGGGATTCACTCAGTCACACACTGGGGTTCACTCAGTGACACACCGGGTTCACTCAGTGACACACCGGGATTCACTCAGTCACACACTGGGGTTCACTCAGTGACACACCGGGGTTCACTCAGTCACACACTGGGGTTCACTCAGTGACACACCGGGTTCACTCAGTGACACACTGGGGTTCACTCAGTGACACACCGGGGTTCACTCAGTCACACACTGGGGTTCACTCAGTGACACACCGGGTTCACTCAGCGACACACCGGGGTTCACTCAGCGACACACCGGGGTTCACTCAGTGACACACCGGGGTCACTCAGTGACACACTGGGGTTCACTCAGCGACACACCGGGGTTCACTCAGTCACACACCGGGGTTCACCCAGCGACACACCGGGTTCACTCAGCGACACACCGGGGTTCACTCAGTCACAGACTGGGGTTCACTCAGCGACACACCGGGGTTCACTCAGTCACACACCAGAGTTCACTCAGTGACAACCGGGGTTCAGTCAGGCACACACCGGGGTTCACTCAGTGACACACCGGGGTTCAATCAGCTACACACCGGGCTTCACTCAGTGACACACCGGGGTTCAATCAGCTACACAACGGGGTTCACTCAGTGACACACCGGGGTTCAATCAGCTACACACCGGGGTTCACTCAGTGACACACCGGGGTTCAATCAGCTACACAACAGGGTTCACTCAGTGACACACCGGGGTTCGGTCAGGCAAACACCCGGTTTCACTCAGTGACACGCCGGGGTTCACTCAGTCACACACCGGGGTTCACTCAGTGACGCATCGGGATTCACTCAGTGACGCACCGGGGTTCACTCAGTGACACACTTGTGTTCACTCAGCCACACACCGGGGTTCACTCAGTCACACACTGGGGTTCACTCAGTGACACACCGGGTTCACTCAGTGACACACCGGGATTCACTCAGTGACACACCGGGATTCACTCAGTGACACACTTGTGTTCACTCAGCCACACACCGGGGTTCACTCAGTCACACACTGGGGTTCACTCAGTGACACACCGGGTTCACTCAGTGACACACCGGGATTCACTCAGCGACACACCGGGATTCACTCAGTCACACACTGGGGTTCACTCAGTGACACACCGGGTTCACTCAGTGACACACCGGGATTCACTCAGTGACACACCGGGATTCACTCAGTGACACACCGGGATTCACTCAGTGACACACCGGGATTCACTCAGTAACACACCGGGATTCACTCAGCGACACACCGGGATTCACTCAGCGACACAGCGAGGTTCACTCAGTGACACACCGGGATTCACTCAGTGACAAACCGGGGTTCACTCAGTCACACACTGGGGTTCACTCAGTGACACACCGGGTTCACTCAGTGACACACCGGGATTCACTCAGCCACACACTGGGGTTCACTCAGTGACACACCGGGGTTCACTCAGTCACACACTGGGGTTCACTCAGTGACACACCGGGTTCACTCAGTGACACACTGGGGTTCACTCAGTGACACACCGGGGTTCACTCAGTCACACACTGGGGTTCACTCAGTGACACACCGGGTTCACTCAGCGACACACCGGGGTTCACTCAGCGACACACCGGGGTTCACTCAGTCACAACTGGGGTTCACTCAGCGACACACCGGGGTTCACTCAGTCACACACCAGAGTTCACTCAGTGACAACCGGGGTTCAGTCAGGCACACACCGGGGTTCACTCAGTGACACACCGGGGTTCAATCAGCTACACACCGGGGTTCACTCAGTGACACACCGGGGTTCAATCAGCTACACAACGGGGTTCACTCAGTGACACACCGGGGTTCAATCAGCTACACAACGGGGTTCACTCAGTGACACACCGGGGTTCGGTCAGGCAAACACCCGGTTTCACTCAGTGACACACCGGGGTTCACCCAGTCACACACCGGGGTTCACTCAGTGACGCATCGGGATTCACTCAGTGACGCACCGGGGTTCACTCAGTGACACACTTGTGTTCACTCAGCCACACACCGGGGTTCACTCAGTCACACACTGGGGTTCACCCAGTGACACACCGGGTTCACTCAGTGACACACCGGGATTCACTCAGTGACACACCGGGATTCACTCAGTGACACATTTGTGTTCACTCAGCCACACACCGGGGTTCACTCAGTCACACACTGGGGTTCACTCAGTGACACACCGGGTTCACTCAGTGACACACCGGGATTCACTCAGCGACACACCGGGATTCACTCAGTCACACACTGGGGTTCACTCAGTGACACACCGGGTTCACTCAGTGACACACCGGGATTCACTCAGTGACACACCGGGATTCACTCAGTGACACACCGGGATTCACTCAGTGACACACCGGGATTCACTCAGCGACACACCGGGATTCACTCAGCGACACACCGGGATTCACTCAGTGACAAACCGGGGTTCACTCAGTGACAAACCGGGGTTCACTCAGTCACACACTGGGGTTCACTCAGTGACACACCGGGTTCACTCAGTGACACACCGGGATTCACTCAGTCACACACTGGGGTTCACTCAGTGACACACCGGGGTTCACTCAGTCACACACTGGGGTTCACTCAGTGACACACCGGGTTCACTCAGTGACACACTGGGGTTCACTCAGTGACACACCGGGGTTCACTCAGTCACACACTGGGGTTCACTCAGTGACACTCCGGGTTCACTCAGCGACACACCGGGGTTCACTCAGCGACACACCGGGGTTCACTCAGTGACACACCGGGGTCACTCAGTGACACACTGGGGTTCACTCAGCGACACACCGGGGTTCACTCAGTCACACACCGGGGTTCACTCAGTGACGCACCGGGATTCACTCAGTGACACACTTGTGTTCACTCAGCCACACACCGGGTTCACTCAGTGACACACCGGGATTCACTCAGTGACACACCGGGATTCACTCAGTGACACACTTGTGTTCACTCAGCCACACACCGGGGTTCACTCAGTCACACACTGGGGTTCACTCAGTGACACACCGGGTTTCACTCAGTGACACACCGGGTTCACTCAGTGACAAACCGGGTTCACTCAGTGACGCACCGGGATTCACTCTGTGACACACCGGGATTCACTCAGTGACACAGCGGGATTCACTCAGTGACACACCGGGATTCACTCAGTGACACACTTGTGTTCACTCAGCCACACACTGGGGTTCACTCAGTCACACACTGGGGTTCACTCAGTGACACACCGGGATTCTCTCAGTGACACACCGGGATTCACTCAGTGACACACTTGTGTTCACTCAGCCACACACCGGGGTTCACTCAGTCACACACCGGGGTTCACTCAGTGACACACCGGGTTCACTCAGTGACACACCGGGATTCACTCAGCGACACACCGGGATTCACTCAGTGACACAGCGGGATTCACTCAGTGACACACTTGTGTTCACTCAGCCACACACCGGGTTCACTCAGTGACACACCGGGATTCACTCAGCGACACACCGGGATTCACTCAGCCACACACCGGGGTTCACTCAGTGACACACCGGGATTCACTCAGTGACACACCGGGATTCACTCAGTGACACACTTGTGTTCACTCAGCCACACACCGGGGTTCACTCAGTCACACACTGGGGTTCACTCAGTGACACACCGGGTTCACTCAGTGACACACCTGGGTTCACTCAGTGACACACCGGGTTCACTCAGTGACAAACCGGGTTCACTCAGTGACACACCGGGATTCACTCAGTGACACACCGGGATTCACTCAGTGACACACTTGTGTTCACTCAGCCACACACCGGGGTTCACTCAGTCACACACTGGGGTTCACTCAGCGACACACCGGGGTTCACTCAGTCACACACAGGGGTTCACTCAGTGACACACCGGGGTTCACTCAGCGACACACCGGGGTTCACTCAGCGACACACCGAGGTTCACTCAGCGACACAACAGGGTTCACTCAGCGACACACCGGGGTTCACTCAGTGACACACCGGGGTTCACTCAGCGACACACCGGGGTTCACTCAGGCACACACCGCGGTTCATTCAGCGACGCACCGGGGTACCCTCAGCGACACATCGGGGTTCACTCAGTCACACACCGGGTTCACTCAGTGAAACACCGGGGTTCACTCAGTCACACACCGGGGTTCACTCAGTGACGCACCGGGATTCACTCAGTGACACACTTGTGTTCACTCAGCCACACACCGGGGTTCACTCAGTCACACACTGGGGTTCACTCAGTGACACACCGGGTTCACTCAGTGACACACCGGGATTCACTCAGTGACACACCGGGATTCACTCAGTGACACACTTGTGTTCACTCAGCCACACACCGGGGTTCACTCAGTCACACACTGGGGTTCACTCAGTGACACACCGGGTTTCACTCAGTGACACACCGGGTTCACTCAGTGACAAACCGGGTTCACTCAGTGACGCACCGGGATTCACTCTGTGACACACCTTGATTCACTCAGTGACACAGCGGGATTCACTCAGTGACACACCGGGATTCACTCAGTGACACACTTGTGTTCACTCAGCCACACACCGGTGTTCACTCAGTCACACACTGGGGTTCACTCAGTGACACACCGGGATTCTCTCAGTGACACACCGGGATTCACTCAGTGACACACTTGTGTTCACTCAGCCACACACCGGGGTTCACTCAGTGACACACCGGGTTCACTCAGTGACACACCGGGATTCACTCAGCGACACACCGGGATTCACTCAGTGACACAGCGGGATTCACTCAGTGACACACTTGTGTTCACTCAGCCACACACCGGGTTCACTCAGTGACACACCGGGATTCACTCAGCGACACACCGGGATTCACTCAGCCACACACCGGGGTTCACTCAGTGACACACCGGGATTCACTCAGTGACACACCGGGATTCACTCAGTGACACACTTGTGTTCACTCAGCCACACACCGGGGTTCACTCAGTCACACACTGGGGTTCACTCAGTGACACACCGGGTTCACTCAGTGACACACCTGGGTTCACTCAGTGACACACCGGGTTCACTCAGTGACAAACCGGGTTCACTCAGTGACACACCGGGATTCACTCAGTGACACACCGGGATTCACTCAGTGACACACTTGTGTTCACTCAGCCACACACCGGGGTTCACTCAGCGACACACCGAGGTTCACTCAGCGACACAACAGGGTTCACTCAGCGACACACCGGGGTTCACTCAGTGACACACCGGGGTTCACTCAGATACACAACGGGGTTCACTCAGTGACACACTGGGGTTCCTCAGCTACACACCGCGGTTCATTCAGCGACACACCGGGGTACACTCAGCGACACACCGGGGTTCACTCAGTCACACACCGGGTTCACTCAGCGACACACCGGGATTCACTCAGCGACACAGCGAGGTTCACTCAGTGACACACCGGGATTCACTCAGTGACAAACCGGGGTTCACTCAGTCACACACTGGGGTTCACTCAGTGACACACCGGGTTCACTCAGTGACACACCGGGATTCACTCAGCCACACACTGGGGTTCACTCAGTGACACACCGGGGTTCACTCAGTCACACACTGGGGTTCACTCAGTGACACACCGGGTTCACTCAGTGACACACTGGGGTTCACTCAGTGACACACCGGGGTTCACTCAGTCACACACTGGGGTTCACTCAGTGACACACCGGGTTCACTCAGCGACACACCGGGGTTCACTCAGCGACACACCGGGGTTCACTCAGTCACAACTGGGGTTCACTCAGCGACACACCGGGGTTCACTCAGTCACACACCAGAGTTCACTCAGTGACAACCGGGGTTCAGTCAGGCACACACCGGGGTTCACTCAGTGACACACCGGGGTTCAATCAGCTACACACCGGGGTTCACTCAGTGACACACCGGGGTTCAATCAGCTACACAACGGGGTTCACTCAGTGACACACCGGGGTTCAATCAGCTACACAACGGGGTTCACTCAGTGACACACCGGGGTTCGGTCAGGCAAACACCCGGTTTCACTCAGTGACACACCGGGGTTCACCCAGTCACACACCGGGGTTCACTCAGTGACGCATCGGGATTCACTCAGTGACGCACCGGGGTTCACTCAGTGACACACTTGTGTTCACTCAGCCACACACCGGGGTTCACTCAGTCACACACTGGGGTTCACTCAGTGACACACCGGGTTCACTCAGTGACACACCGGGATTCACTCAGTGACACACCGGGATTCACTCAGTGACACATTTGTGTTCACTCAGCCACACACCGGGGTTCACTCAGTCACACACTGGGGTTCACTCAGTGACACACCGGGTTCACTCAGTGACACACCGGGATTCACTCAGCGACACACCGGGATTCACTCAGTCACACACTGGGGTTCACTCAGTGACACACCGGGTTCACTCAGTGACACACCGGGATTCACTCAGTGACACACCGGGATTCACTCAGTGACACACCGGGATTCACTCAGTGACACACCGGGATTCACTCAGCGACACACCGGGATTCACTCAGCGACACACCGGGATTCACTCAGTGACAAACCGGGGTTCACTCAGTGACAAACCGGGGTTCACTCAGTCACACACTGGGGTTCACTCAGTGACACACCGGGTTCACTCAGTGACACACCGGGATTCACTCAGTCACACACTGGGGTTCACTCAGTGACACACCGGGGTTCACTCAGTCACACACTGGGGTTCACTCAGTGACACACCGGGTTCACTCAGTGACACACTGGGGTTCACTCAGTGACACACCGGGGTTCACTCAGTCACACACTGGGGTTCACTCAGTGACACTCCGGGTTCACTCAGCGACACACCGGGGTTCACTCAGCGACACACCGGGGTTCACTCAGTGACACACCGGGGTCACTCAGTGACACACTGGGGTTCACTCAGCGACACACCGGGGTTCACTCAGTCACACACCGGGGTTCACTCAGTGACGCACCGGGATTCACTCAGTGACACACTTGTGTTCACTCAGCCACACACCGGGTTCACTCAGTGACACACCGGGATTCACTCAGTGACACACCGGGATTCACTCAGTGACACACTTGTGTTCACTCAGCCACACACCGGGGTTCACTCAGTCACACACTGGGGTTCACTCAGTGACACACCGGGTTTCACTCAGTGACACACCGGGTTCACTCAGTGACAAACCGGGTTCACTCAGTGACGCACCGGGATTCACTCTGTGACACACCGGGATTCACTCAGTGACACAGCGGGATTCACTCAGTGACACACCGGGATTCACTCAGTGACACACTTGTGTTCACTCAGCCACACACTGGGGTTCACTCAGTCACACACTGGGGTTCACTCAGTGACACACCGGGATTCTCTCAGTGACACACCGGGATTCACTCAGTGACACACTTGTGTTCACTCAGCCACACACCGGGGTTCACTCAGTCACACACCGGGGTTCACTCAGTGACACACCGGGTTCACTCAGTGACACACCGGGATTCACTCAGCGACACACCGGGATTCACTCAGTGACACAGCGGGATTCACTCAGTGACACACTTGTGTTCACTCAGCCACACACCGGGTTCACTCAGTGACACACCGGGATTCACTCAGCGACACACCGGGATTCACTCAGCCACACACCGGGGTTCACTCAGTGACACACCGGGATTCACTCAGTGACACACCGGGATTCACTCAGTGACACACTTGTGTTCACTCAGCCACACACCGGGGTTCACTCAGTCACACACTGGGGTTCACTCAGTGACACACCGGGTTCACTCAGTGACACACCTGGGTTCACTCAGTGACACACCGGGTTCACTCAGTGACACACCGGGATTCACTCAGTGACACACCGGGATTCACTCAGTGACACACTTGTGTTCACTCAGCCACACACCGGGGTTCACTCAGTCACACACTGGGGTTCACTCAGCGACACACCGGGGTTCACTCAGTCACACACAGGGGTTCACTCAGTGACACACCGGGGTTCACTCAGCGACACACCGGGGTTCACTCAGCGACACACCGAGGTTCACTCAGCGACACAACAGGGTTCACTCAGCGACACACCGGGGTTCACTCAGTGACACACCGGGGTTCACTCAGCGACACACCGGGGTTCACTCAGGCACACACCGCGGTTCATTCAGCGACGCACCGGGGTACCCTCAGCGACACATCGGGGTTCACTCAGTCACACACCGGGTTCACTCAGTGAAACACCGGGGTTCACTCAGTCACACACCGGGGTTCACTCAGTGACGCACCGGGATTCACTCAGTGACACACCGGGGTTCACTCAGATACACAACGGGGTTCACTCAGTGACACACTGGGGTTCCTCAGCTACACACCGCGGTTCATTCAGCGACACACCGGGGTACACTCAGCGACACACCGGGGTTCACTCAGTCACACACCGGGTTCACTCAGTGACGCACCGGGATTCACTCAGTGACACACCGGGATTCACTCAGTGACACACTTGTGTTCACTCAGCCACACACCGGGGTACACTCAGTCACACACTGGGGTTCACTCAGTGACACACCGGGTTCACTCAGTGACACACCGGGATTCACTCAGTGACACACCGGGATTCACTCAGTGACACACTTGTGTTCACTCAGCCACACACCGGGGTTCACTCAGTCACACACTGGGGTTCACTCAGTGACACACCGGGTTCACTCAGTGACACACCGGGTTCACTCAGTGACACACCGGGATTCACTCAGCGACACACCGGGATTCACTCAGTGACACAGCGAGGTTCACTCAGTGACACACCGGGATTCACTCAGTGACAAACCGGGTTCTCTCAGTGACGCACCGGGATTCACTCAGTGACACACTTGTGTTCACTCAGCCACACACCGGGGTTCACTCAGTCACACACCGGGGTTCACTCAGTGACACACCGGGATTCACTCGGTGACACACCGGGGTTCACTCAGTGACACACCGGGTTCACTCAGCGACACACCGGGGTTCACTCAGCGACACACCGGGTTCACTCAGCGACACACCGGGGTTCACTCAGCGACACACCGGGGTTCACTCAGTGACACACCGGGGTTCACTCAGCGACACACTTGTGTTCACTCAGCCACACACCGGGGTTCACTCAGTCACACACCGGGGTTCACTCAGTCACACACCGGGGTTCACTCAGTGACACACCGGGTTCACTCAGTGACACACCGGGATTCACTCAGTGACACACCGGGGTTCACTCAGTGACACACCGGGTTCACTCAGCGACACACCGGGGTTCACTCAGTGACACACCGGGTTCACTCAGTGACACACCGGGTTCACTCAGCGACACACTGGGGTTCACTCAGCGACACACCGGGGTTCACTCAGTGACACACCGGGGTCACTCAGTGACTCACTGGGGTTCACTCAGCGACACACCGGGGTTCACTCAGTCACACACCGGGGTTCACCCAGCGACACACCGGGTTCACTCAGCGACACACCGGGGTTCACTCAGTCACACACTGGGGTTCACTCAGCGACACACCGGGGTTCACTCAGTCACACACCAGAGTTCACTCAGTGACAACCGGGGTTCAGTCAGGCACACACCGGGGTTCACTCAGTGACACACCGGGGTTCAATCAGCTACACAACGGGGTTCACTCAGTGACACACCGGGGTTCAGTCAGGCACACACAGGGATTCACTCCATGAAACACCGGGGTTCACTCAGGCACACACCGGGGTTCACTCAGTGACACACCGCGGTTCATTTAGCGACACACTGGGGTTCACTCAGTGATACACCGGGGTTCACTCAGTTACACACCGGGGTTCAGTCAGGCACACACCGGGGTTCACACTGTGACACACAGGGGTTCACACCATGACACACTGGGGTTCACTCAGCGATGCACCGGGGTTCACTCAGTGACACACTGGGGTTCGCTCAGCGACACACCGGGATTCACACAGTGACACACTGGGGTTCACTCAGTCACACACCGGGGTTCACTCAGTCATAAACCAGGGTTCACTCAGCGACACACCGGGGTTCACTCAGCGACACACTGGGGTTCACTCAGTCACACACTGGTGTTCACTCAGCGACACACCGGGGTTCACTCAGTGACACACCGGGGTTCACTCAGCGACACACTGGGGTTCACTCAGTCACACACTGGGGTTCACTCAGCGACACACCGGGGTTCACTCAGCGACACACTGGGGTTCACTCAGTCACACACTGGTGTTCACTCAGCGACACACCGGGGTTCACTCAGTCACACACCATGGTTCACTCAGTCACACACTGGGGTTCACTCAGCGACACACCGGGGTTCACTCAGTCACACACAGGGGTTCACTCAGTGACACACCGGGGTTCACTCAGCGACACACAGGGGTTCACTCAGTGACACACCGGGGTTCACTCAGCGACACACCGGGATTCACACAGCGACACACCGGGATTCACTCAGTGACGCACCGGGATTCACTCAGTGACACACTTGTGTTCACTCAGCCACACACCGGGGTTCACTCAGTCACACACTAGGGTTCACTCAGTGACACACCGGGTTCACTCAGTGACACACCGGGTTCACTCAGTGACACACCGGGATTCACTCAGTGACACACCGGGATTCACTCAGTGACACACCGGGATTCACTCAGTGACACACTTGTGTTCACTCAGCCACACACCGGGGTTCACTCAGTCACACACTGGGGTTCACTCAGTGACACACCGGGTTCACTCAGTGACACACCGGGATTCACTCAGCGACACACCGGGATTCACTCAGTGACACAGCGAGGTTCACTCAGTGACACACCGGGATTCACTCAGTGACAAACCGGGTTCACTCAGTGACGCACCGGGATTCACTCAGTGACACACCGGGATTCACTCAGCGACACACCGGGATTCACTCAGTGACACACCGGGATTCACTCAGTGACACACCAGGATTCACTCAGTGACACACTTGTGTTCACTCAGCCACACACCGGGGTTCACTCAGTCACACACTGGGGTTCACTCAGCGACACACCGGGGTTCACTCAGTCACACACTGGGGTTCACTCAGTGACACACAGGGATTCACTCAGTGACAAACCGGGTTCACTCAGTGACGCACCGGGATTCACTCAGTGACACACCGGGATTCACTCAGTGACACACTTGTGTTCACTCAGCCACACACCGGGGTTCACTCAGTCACACACTGGGGTTCACTCAGTGACACACAGGGATTCACTCAGTGACAAACCGGGTTCACTCAGTGACGCACCGGGATTCACTCAGTGACACACCGGGATTCACTCAGTGACACACCGGGGTTCACTCAGTGACACACCGGGATTCACTCAGTGACACACTTGTGTTCACTCAGCCACACACCGGGGTTCACTCAGTGACACACAGGGATTCACTCAGTGACAAACCGGGTTCACTCAGTGACGCACCGGGATTCACTCAGTGACACACCGGGATTCACTCTGTGACACACTTGTGTTCACTCAGCCACACACCGGGGTTCACTCAGTCACACACTGGGGTTCACTCAGTGACACACCGGGTTCACTCAGTGACGCACCGGGATTCACTCAGTGACACACCGGTTCACTCAGTGACACACAGGGATTCACTCAGTGACAAACCGGGTTCACTCAGTGACGCACCGGGATTCACTCAGTGACACACCGGGATTCACTCAGTGACACACCGGGGTTCACTCAGTGACACACCGGGATTCACTCAGTGACACACTTGTGTTCACTCAGCCACACACCGGGGTTCACTCAGTCACACACTGGGGTTCACTCAGTCACACACCGGGGTTCACTCAGTCACACACAGGGATTCACTCAGTGATACACCGGGGTTCACTCAGTGACACACCGGGATTCACTCAGTGATACACCGGGGTTCACTCAGTCACACACCGGGGTTCATTCAGTCACACACCGGGGTTCACTCAGTCACACACAGGGATTCACTCAGTGACACACCGGGTTCACTCAGTGACACACCGGGATTCACTCAGTGACACACCGGGGTTCACTCAGTGACACACCGGGTTCACTCAGCGACACACCGGGGTTCACTCAGTCACACACTGGGGTTCACTCAGTGACACACCGGGTTCACTCAGCGACACACCGGGTTCACTCAGTGACACACCGGGATTCACTCAGTGACACATCGGGGTTCACTCAGTCACACACCGGGTTCACTCAGTGACACACCGGGTTCACTCAGTGACACACCGGGTTCACTCAGTGACACACCGGGATTCACTCAGTGACACACCGGGGTTCACTCAGTCACACACCGAGTTCACTCAGCGACACACCGGGGTTCACTCAGTCACACACTGGGATTCACTCAGTGACACACTTGTGTTCACTCAGCCACACACCGGGGTTCACTCAGCCACACACCGGGGTTCACTCAGTCACACACTGGGGTTCACTCAGTCACACACCGGGTTCACTCAGTGACACACCGGGATTCACTCAGTGACACACCGGGATTCACTCAGTGACACACCGGGGTTCACTCAGCGACACACCGGGTTCACTCAGCGACACACCGGGGTTCACTCAGCAACACACCGGGTTCACTCAGCGACACACCGGGGTTCACTCAGCGACACACCGGGGTTCACTCAGTGACACACCGGGGTTCACTCAGTGACACACTTGTGTTCACTCAGCCACACACCGGGGTTCACTCAGTCACACACCGGGTTCACTCAGTGACACACCGGGATTCACTCAGTGACACATCGGGGTTCACTCAGTCACACACCGGGTTCACTCAGTGACACACCGGGTTCACTCAGTGACACACCGGGTTCACTCAGTGACACACCGGGATTCACTCAGTGACACACCGGGGTTCACTCAGTGACACACCGAGTTCACTCAGCGACACACCGGGGTTCACTCAGTCACACACTGGGATTCACTCAGTGACACACTTGTGTTCACTCAGCCACACACCGGGGTTCACTCAGCCACACACCGGGGTTCACTCAGTCACACACTGGGGTTCACTCAGTCACACACCGGGTTCACTCAGTGACACACCGGGATTCACTCAGTGACACACCGGGATTCACTCAGTGACACACCGGGGTTCACTCAGCGACACACCGGGTTCACTCAGCGACACACCGGGGTTCACTCAGCGACACACCGGGTTCACTCAGCGACACACCGGGGTTCACTCAGCGACACACCGGGGTTCACTCAGTGACACACCGGGGTTCACTCAGTGACACACTTGTGTTCACTCAGCCACACACCGGGGTTCACTCAGTCACACACCGGGGTTCACTCAGTCACACACAGGGATTCACTCAGTGATACACCGGGGTTCACTCAGTGACACACCGGGATTCACTCAGTGATACACCGGGGTTCACTCAGTCACACACCGGGGTTCATTCAGTCACACACCGGGGTTCACTCAGTCACACACAGGGATTCACTCAGTGACACACCGGGATTCACTCAGTGACACACTTGTGTTCACTCAGCCACACACCGGGGTTCACTCAGTCACACACTGGGGTTCACTCAGTCACACACCGGGTTCACTCAGCGACACACCGGGTTCACTCAGTGACACACCGGGATTCACTCAGTGACACATCGGGGTTCACTCAGTTACACACCGGGTTCACTCAGTGACACACCGGGTTCACTCAGTGACACACCGGGTTCACTCAGTGACACACCGGGATTCACTCAGTGACACACCGGGGTTCACTCAGTGACACACCGAGTTCACTCAGCGACACACCGGGGTTCACTCAGTCACACACTGGGGTTCACTCAGTGACACACCGGGATTCACTCAGTGACACACCGGGATTCACTCAGTGACACACCGGGTTCACTCAGTGACACACCGGGTTCACTCAGTGACACACCGGGATTCACTCAGTGACACACCGGGATTCACTCAGCGACACACCGGGATTCACTCAGTGACACAGCGGGATTCACTCAGTGACACACTTGTGTTCACTCAGCCACACACCGGGTTCACTCAGTGACACACCGGGATTCACTCAGCGACACACCGGGATTCACTCAGCCACACACCGGGGTTCACTCAGTGACACACCGGGATTCACTCAGTGACACACCGGGATTCACTCAGTGACACACTTGTGTTCACTCAGCCACACACCGGGGTTCACTCAGTCACACACTGGGGTTCACTCAGTGACACACCGGGTTCACTCAGTGACACACCTGGGTTCACTCAGTGACACACCGGGTTCACTCAGTGACAAACCGGGTTCACTCAGTGACACACCGGGATTCACTCAGTGACACACCGGGATTCACTCAGTGACACACTTGTGTTCACTCAGCCACACACCGGGGTTCACTCAGTCACACACTGGGGTTCACTCAGCGACACACCGGGGTTCACTCAGTCACACACAGGGGTTCACTCAGTGACACACCGGGGTTCACTCAGCGACACACAGGGGTTCACTCAGTGACACACCGGGGTTCACTCAGCGACACACCGGGATTCACTCAGCGACACACCGGGGTTCACTCAGTCACACACCGGGGTTCACTCAGCGACACACCGGGGTTCCCTCAGATACACAAGGGGGTTCACTCAGTCACACACCGGGATTCACTCAGTGACACACCTGGGTTCACTCAGTGACACACTGGCGTTCACTCAGCTATACAACGGGGTTCACTCAGTGACACACCGGGGTTCACTCAGCGACACACCGGGGTTCACTCAGATACACAAGGGAGTTCACTCAGTGACACACCGGGGTTCGGTCAGCACACACACGGGTTCACTCAGTGACACACCGGGGTTCACCCAGCTACACACCGGGGTTCAGTCAGCCACACACTGGGGTTCACACAGCGACAAATTGGGGTTCACTCAGCGACACACCGGGGTTTGCTCAGTCACACACTGGGGTTCACTCAGCGACACACCGGGGTTCACTCAGCGACACACCGGGGTTCACTCAGTGACACACCTGGGTTCACTCAGCGACACACCGGGGTTCACTCAGCGACACACCGAGGTTCACTCAGCGACACAACAGGGTTCACTCAGCGACACACCGGGGTTCACTCAGTGACACACCGGGGTTCACTCAGATACACAACGGGGTTCACTCAGTGACACACTGGGGTTCCTCAGCCACACACCGCGGTTCATTCAGCGACACACCGGGGTACACTCAGCGACACACCGGGGTTCACTCAGTCACACACCGGGGTTCACTCAGCGACACACCGGGGTTCACTCAGGCACACACCGCGGTTCATTCAGCGACGCACCGGGGTTCACTCAGTCACACACCGGGTTCACTCAGTGACGCACCGGGATTCACTCAGTGACACACTTGTGTTCACTCAGCCACACACCGGGGTTCACTCAGTCACACACTGGGGTTCACTCAGTGACACACCGGGGTTCACTCAGGCACACACCGCGGTTCATTCAGCGACGCACCGGGGTTCACTCAGTCACACACCGGGTTCACTCAGTGACGCACCGGGATTCACTCAGTGACACACCGGGATTCACTCAGTGACACACTTGTGTTCACTCAGCCACACACCGGGGTACACTCAGTCACACACTGGGGTTCACTCAGTGACACACCGGGTTCACTCAGTGACACACCGGGATTCACTCAGTGACACACCGGGATTCACTCAGTGACACACTTGTGTTCACTCAGCCACACACCGGGGTTCACTCAGTCACACACTGGGGTTCACTCAGTGACACACCGGGTTCACTCAGTGACACACCGGGATTCACTCAGCGACACACCGGGATTCACTCAGTGACACAGCGAGGTTCACTCAGTGACACACCGGGATTCACTCAGTGACAAACCGGGTTCTCTCAGTGACGCACCGGGATTCACTCAGTGACACACTTGTGTTCACTCAGCCACACACCGGGGTTCACTCAGTCACACACCGGGGTTCACTCAGTGACACACCGGGATTCACTCGGTGACACACCGGGGTTCACTCAGTGACACACCGGGTTCACTCAGCGACACACCGGGGTTCACTCAGCGACACACCGGGTTCACTCAGCGACACACCGGGGTTCACTCAGCGACACACCGGGGTTCACTCAGTGACACACCGGGGTTCACTCAGTGACACACTTGTGTTCACTCAGCCACACACCGGGGTTCACTCAGTCACACACCGGGGTTCACTCAGTCACACACCGGGGTTCACTCAGTGACACACCGGGTTCACTCAGTGACACACCGGGATTCACTCAGTGACACACCGGGGTTCACTCAGTGACACACCGGGTTCACTCAGCGACACACCGGGGTTCACTCAGTGACACACCGGGTTCACTCAGTGACACACCGGGTTCACTCAGCGACACACTGGGGTTCACTCAGCGACACACCGGGGTTCACTCAGTGACACACCGGGGTCACTCAGTGACTCACTGGGGTTCACTCAGCGACACACCGGGGTTCACTCAGTCACACACCGGGGTTCACCCAGCGACACACCGGGTTCACTCAGCGACACACCGGGGTTCACTCAGTCACACACTGGGGTTCACTCAGCGACACACCGGGGTTCACTCAGTCACACACCAGAGTTCACTCAGTGACAACCGGGGTTCAGTCAGGCACACACCGGGGTTCAATCAGCTACACAACGGGGTTCACTCAGTGACACACCGGGGTTCGGTCAGGCAAACACCCGGTTTCACTCAGTGACACACCGGGGTTCACTCAGCTACACAACGGGGTTCACTCAGCTACACAACGGGGTTCAGTCAGGCACACACAGGGATTCACTCCATGAAACACCGGGGTTCACTCAGGCACACACCGGGGTTCACTCAGTGACACACCGCGGTTCATTTAGCGACACACTGGGGTTCACTCAGTGATACACCGGGGTTCACTCAGTTACACACCGGGGTTCAGTCAGGCACACACCGGGGTTCACACTGTGACACACAGGGGTTCACACCATGACACACTGGGGTTCGCTCAGCGACACACCGGGATTCACACAGTGACACACTGCGGTTCACTCAGTCACACACCGGGGTTCACTCAGTCATAAACCAGGGTTCACTCAGCGACACACCGGGGTTCACTCAGCGACACACTGGGGTTCACTCAGTCACACACTGGTGTTCACTCAGCGACACACCGGGGTTCACTCAGTGACACACCGGGGTTCACTCAGCGACACACTGGGGTTCACTCAGTCACACACTGGGGTTCACTCAGCGACACACCGGGGTTCACTCAGCGACACACTGGGGTTCACTCAGTCACACACTGGTGTTCACTCAGCGACACACCGGGGTTCACTCAGTCACACACCATGGTTCACTCAGTCACACACTGGGGTTCACTCAGCGACACACCGGGGTTCACTCAGTCACACACAGGGGTTCACTCAGTGACACACCGGGGTTCACTCAGCGACACACAGGGGTTCACTCAGTGACACACCGGGGTTCACTCAGCGACACACCGGGATTCACACAGCGACACACCGGGATTCACTCAGTGACGCACCGGGATTCACTCAGTGACACACTTGTGTTCACTCAGCCACACACCGGGGTTCACTCAGTCACACACTAGGGTTCACTCAGTGACACACTGGGTTCACTCAGTGACACACCGGGTTCACTCAGTGACACACCGGGATTCACTCAGTGACACACCGGGATTCACTCAGTGACACACCGGGATTCACTCAGTGACACACCGGGATTCACTCAGTGACACACTTGTGTTCACTCAGCCACACACCGGGGTTCACTCAGTCACACACTGGGGTTCACTCAGTGACACACCGGGTTCACTCAGTGACACACCGGGATTCACTCAGCGACACACCGGGATTCACTCAGTGACACAGCGAGGTTCACTCAGTGACACACCGGGATTCACTCAGTGACAAACCGGGTTCACTCAGTGACGCACCGGGATTCACTCAGTGACACACCGGGATTCACTCAGCGACACACCGGGATTCACTCAGTGACACACCGGGATTCACTCAGTGACACACCAGGATTCACTCAGTGACACACTTGTGTTCACTCAGCCACACACCGGGGTTCACTCAGTCACACACTGGGGTTCACTCAGCGACACACCGGGGTTCACTCAGTCACACACTGGGGTTCACTCAGTGACACACAGGGATTCACTCAGTGACAAACCGGGTTCACTCAGTGACGCACCGGGATTCACTCAGTGACACACCGGGATTCACTCAGTGACACACTTGTGTTCACTCAGCCACACACCGGGGTTCACTCAGTCACACACTGGGGTTCACTCAGTGACACACAGGGATTCACTCAGTGACAAACCGGGTTCACTCAGTGACGCACCGGGATTCACTCAGTGACACACCGGGATTCACTCAGTGACACACCGGGGTTCACTCAGTGACACACCGGGATTCACTCAGTGACACACTTGTGTTCACTCAGCCACACACCGGGGTTCACTCAGTGACACACAGGGATTCACTCAGTGACAAACCGGGTTCACTCAGTGACGCACCGGGATTCACTCAGTGACACACCGGGATTCACTCTGTGACACACTTGTGTTCACTCAGCCACACACCGGGGTTCACTCAGTCACACACTGGGGTTCACTCAGTGACACACCGGGTTCACTCAGTGACACACCGGGATTCACTCAGTGACACACCGGTTCACTCAGTGACACACAGGGATTCACTCAGTGACAAACCGGGTTCACTCAGTGACGCACCGGGATTCACTCAGTGACACACCGGGATTCACTCAGTGACACACCGGGGTTCACTCAGTGACACACCGGGATTCACTCAGTGACACACTTGTGTTCACTCAGCCACACACCGGGGTTCACTCAGTCACACACTGGGGTTCACTCAGTCACACACCGGGGT
Source organism: Scyliorhinus torazame (assembly GCF_047496885.1). Taxonomy (NCBI): domain Eukaryota; kingdom Metazoa; phylum Chordata; class Chondrichthyes; order Carcharhiniformes; family Scyliorhinidae; genus Scyliorhinus; species Scyliorhinus torazame. The sequence goes on along the minus strand of NC_092727.1, from coordinate 64,089,879 downwards.
TCACTCAGTCACACACAGGGATTCACTCAGTGATACACCGGGGTTCACTCAGTGACACACCGGGATTCACTCAGTGATACACCGGGGTTCACTCAGTCACACACCGGGGTTCATTCAGTCACACACCGGGGTTCACTCAGTCACACACAGGGATTCACTCAGTGACACACCGGGTTCACTCAGTGACACACCGGGATTCACTCAGTGACACACCGGGGTTCACTCAGTGACACACCGGGTTCACTCAGCGACACACCGGGGTTCACTCAGTCACACACTGGGGTTCACTCAGTGACACACCGGGTTCACTCAGCGACACACCGGGTTCACTCAGTGACACACCGGGATTCACTCAGTGACACATCGGGGATCACTCAGTCACACACCGGGTTCACTCAGAGACACACCGGGTTCACTCAGTGACACACCGGGTTCACTCAGTGACACACCGGGATTCACTCAGTGACACACCGGGGTTCACTCAGTGACACACCGAGTTCACTCAGCGACACACCGGGGTTCACTCAGTCACACACTGGGATTCACTCAGTGACACACTTGTGTTCACTCAGCCACACACCGGGGTTCACTCAGCCACACACCGGGGTTCACTCAGTCACACACTGGGGTTCACTCAGTCACACACCGGGTTCACTCAGTGACACACCGGGATTCACTCAGTGACACACCGGGATTCACTCAGTGACACACCGGGGTTCACTCAGCGACACACCGGGTTCACTCAGCGACACACCGGGGTTCACTCAGCGACACACCGGGTTCACTCAGCGACACACCGGGGTTCACTCAGCGACACACCGGGGTTCACTCAGTGACACACCGGGGTTCACTCAGTGACACACTTGTGTTCACTCAGCCACACACCGGGGTTCACTCAGTCACACACCGGGTTCACTCAGTGACACACCGGGATTCACTCAGTGACACATCGGGGTTCACTCAGTCACACACCGGGTTCACTCAGTGACACACCGGGTTCACTCAGTGACACACCGGGTTCACTCAGTGACACACCGGGATTCACTCAGTGACACACCGGGGTTCACTCAGTGACACACCGAGTTCACTCAGCGACACACCGGGGTTCACTCAGTCACACACTGGGATTCACTCAGTGACACACTTGTGTTCACTCAGCCACACACCGGGGTTCACTCAGCCACACACCGGGGTTCACTCAGTCACACACTGGGGTTCACTCAGTCACACACCGGGTTCACTCAGTGACACACCGGGATTCACTCAGTGACACACCGGGATTCACTCAGTGACACACCGGGGTTCACTCAGCGACACACCGGGGTTCACTCAGCGACACACCGGGTTCACTCAGCGACACACCGGGGTTCACTCAGCGACACACCGGGGTTCACTCAGTGACACACCGGGGTTCACTCAGTGACACACTTGTGTTCACTCAGCCACACACCGGGGTTCACTCAGTCACACACCGGGGTTCACTCAGTCACACACAGGGATTCACTCAGTGATACACCGGGGTTCACTCAGTGACACACCGGGATTCACTCAGTGATACACCGGGGTTCACTCAGTCACACACCGGGGTTCATTCAGTCACACACCGGGGTTCACTCAGTCACACACAGGGATTCACTCAGTGACACACCGGGATTCACTCAGTGACACACTTGTGTTCACTCAGCCACACACCGGGGTTCACTCAGTCACACACTGGGGTTCACTCAGTCACACACCGGGTTCACTCAGCGACACACCGGGTTCACTCAGTGACACACCGGGATTCACTCAGTGACACCTCGGGGTTCACTCAGTCACACACCGGGTTCACTCAGTGACACACCGGGTTCACTCAGTGACACACCGGGTTCACTCAGTGACACACCGGGATTCACTCAGTGACACACCGGGGTTCACTCAGTGACACACCGAGTTCACTCAGCGACACACCGGGGTTCACTCAGTCACACACTGGGGTTCACTCAGTGACACACCGGGATTCACTCAGTGACACACCGGGATTCACTCAGTGACACACTGGGGTTCACTCAGTCACACACCGGGTTCACTCAGTGACACACCGGGATTCACTCAGTGACACACCGGGATTCACTCAGTGACACACCGGGGTTCACTCAGTGACACACCGGGTTCACTCAGCGACACACCGGGGTTCACTCAGCGACACACCGGGTTCACTCAGCGACACACCGGGGTTCACTCAGCGACACACCGGGGTTCACTCAGTGACACACCGGGGTTCACTCAGTGACACACTTGTGTTCACTCAGCCACACACCGGGGTTCACTCAGTCACACACCGGGGTTCACTCAGTGACACACAGGGATTCACTCAGTGGCACACCGGGTTCACTCAGTGACACACCGGGATTCACTCAGTGACACACCGGGGTTCACTCAGTGACACACCGGGTTCACTCAGCGACACACCGGGGTTCACTCAGTGACACACCGGGTTCACTCAGTGACACACCGGGTTCACTCAGCGACACACTGGGGTTCACTCAGCGACACACCGGGGTTCACTCAGTGACACACCGGGGTCACTCAGCGACACACTGGGGTTCACTCAGCGACACACTGGGGTTCACTCAGTCACACACCGGGGTTCACCCAGCGACACACCGGGTTCACTCAGCGACACACCGGGGTTCACTCAGTCACACACTGGGGTTCACTCAGCGAAACACCGGGGTTCACTCAGTCACACACCAGAGTTCACTCAGTGACAACCGGGGTTCAGTCAGGCACACACCGGGGTTCACTCAGTGACACACCGGGGTTCACTCAGCTACACAACGGGGTTCACTCAGCTACACAACGGGGTTTAGTCAGGCACACACAGGGATTCACTCCATGAAACACCGGGGTTCACTCAGGCACACACCGGGGTTCACTCAGTGACACACCGCGGTTCATTTAGCGACACACTGGGGTTCACTCAGTGATACACCGGGGTTCACTCAGTTACACACCGGGGTTCAGTCAGGCACACACCGGGGTTCACTCTGTGACACACAGGGGTTCACACCATGACACACTGGGGTTCACTCAGCGATGCACCGGGGTTCACTCAGTGACACACTGGGGTTCGCTCAGCGACACACCGGGATTCACACAGTGACACACTGGGGTTCACTCAGTCACACACCGGGGTTCACTCAGTCATAAACCAGGGTTCACTCAGCGACACACCGGGGTTCACTCAGCGACACACTGGGGTTCACTCAGTCACACACTGGTGTTCACTCAGCGACACACCGGGGTTCACTCAGTGACACACCGGGGTTCACTCAGCGACACACTGGGGTTCACTCAGTCACACACTGGGGTTCACTCAGCGACACACCGGGGTTCACTCAGCGACACACTGGGGTTCACTCAGTCACACACTGGTGTTCACTCAGCGACACACCGGGGTTCACTCAGTCACACACCGTGGTTCACTCAGTCACACACCGGGGTTCACTCAGTCACACACCGGGGTTCACTCAGCTACACAACGGGGTTCACTCAGCTACACAACGGGGTTTAGTCAGGCACACACAGGGATTCACTCCATGAAACACCGGGGTTCACTCAGGCACACACCGGGGTTCACTCAGTGACACACCGCGGTTCATTTAGCGACACACTGGGGTTCACTCAGTGATACACCGGGGTTCACTCAGTTACACACCGGGGTTCAGTCAGGCACACACCGGGGTTCACTCTGTGACACACAGGGGTTCACACCATGACACACTGGGGTTCACTCAGCGATGCACCGGGGTTCACTCAGTGACACACTGGGGTTCGCTCAGCGACACACCGGGATTCACACAGTGACACACTGGGGTTCACTCAGTCACACACCGGGGTTCACTCAGTCATAAACCAGGGTTCACTCAGCGACACACCGGGGTTCACTCAGCGACACACTGGGGTTCACTCAGTCACACACTGGTGTTCACTCAGCGACACACCGGGGTTCACTCAGTGACACACCGGGGTTCACTCAGCGACACACTGGGGTTCACTCAGTCACACACTGGGGTTCACTCAGCGACACACCGGGGTTCACTCAGCGACACACTGGGGTTCACTCAGTCACACACTGGTGTTCACTCAGCGACACACCGGGGTTCACTCAGTCACACACCGTGGTTCACTCAGTCACACACTGGGGTTCACTCAGCGACACACCGGGGTTCACTCAGTCACACACAGGGGTTCACTCAGTGACACACCGGGGTTCACTCAGCGACACACAGGGGTTCACTCAGTGACACACCGGGGTTCACTCAGCGACACACCGGGATTCACACAGCGACACACCGGGATTCACTCAGCGACACAGCGGGGTTCACTCAGTCACACACCGGGGTTCACTCAGTCACACACCGGGATTCACTCAGCGACACACCGGGGTTCCCTCAGATACACAAGGGGGTTCACTCAGTCACACACCGGGATTCACTCAGCGACACACCGGGGTTCACTCAGTCACACACCGGGGTTCACTCAGTGACACACCTGGGTTCACTCAGTGACACACTGGCGTTCACTCAGCTATACAACGGGGTTCACTCAGTGACACACCGGGGTTCGCTCACCGACACACCGGGGTTCACTCAGTCACACACCGGGGTTCACTCAGTCACACACAGGGATTCACTCAGCGACACACCGGGGTTCACTCAGCGACACACCGGGGTTCACTCAGCGACACACCGGGGTTCACTCAGTCACACACAGGGGTTCACTGAGCTATACAACGGGGTTCACTCAGTGACACACCGGGGTTCACTCAGTGACAGACCGGGGTTCGGTTAGCACACACACGGGTTCACTCAGTGACACACCGGGGTTCACCCAGCTACACACCGGGGTTCAGTCAGGCACACACCGGGGTTCACTCAGCGACAAATTGGGATTCACTCAGCGACACACCGGGGTTTGCTCAGTCACACACTTGGGTTCACTCAGTGACACACCGGGGTTCACTCAGCGACACACTGGGGTTCACTCAGCGACACACTGGGGTTCACTCAGTGACACACCTGGGTTCGCTCAACGACACACCGGGGTTCACTCAGCGACACACCGGGGTTCACTCAGCGACACACCGGGGTTCACTCAGTGACACACCTGGGTTCGCTCAGCGACACACCGGGGTTCACTCAGCGACACACCGAGGTTCACTCAGTGACACACCGGGGTTCACTCAGATAAACAACGGGGTTCACTCAGTGACACACCGGGGTTCCTCAGCTACACACCGCGGTTCATTCAGCGACACACCGGGGTACACTCAGCGACACACCGGGGTTCACTCAGTCACACACCGGGGTTCACTCAGCGACACACCGGGGTTCACTCAGTCACACACCGCGGTTCATTCAGCAACGCACCGGGGTACCCTCAGCGACACATCTGGGTTCACTCAGTCACACACCGGGTTCACTCAGTGACACACCGGGGTTCACTCAGTGACACACCGGGGTTCACTCAGTGACGCACCGGGATTCACTCAGTGACACACTTGTGTTCACTCAGCCACACACCGGGGTTCACTGAGTCACACACTGGGGTTCACTCAGTGACACACCGGGTTCACTCAGTGACACACCGGGATTCACTCAGTGACACAGCGAGGTTCACTCAGTGACACACCGGGATTCACTCAGTGACAAACCGGGTTCACTCAGTGACGCACCGGGATTCACTCAGTGACGCACCGGGATTCACTCAGTGACGCACCGGGATTCACTCAGTGACACACTTGTGTTCACTCAGCCACACACCGGGGTTCACTCAGTCACACACTGGGGTTCACTGAGTGACACACCGGGTTCACTCAGTGACACACCGGGATTCACTCAGTGACACAGCGAGGTTCACTCAGTGACACACCGGGATTCACTCAGTGACAAACCGGGTTCACTCAGTGACGCACCAGGATTCACTCAGTGACACACCGGGATTCACTCAGTGACACACTTGTGTTCACTCAGCCACACACCGGGGTTCACTCAGTCACACACCGGGGTTCACTCAGTCACACACCGGGGTTCACTCAGTGACACACAGGGATTCACTCAGTGACACACCGGGTTCACTCAGTGACACACCGGGGTTCACTCAGTCACACACCGGGGTTCACTCAGTGACACACAGGGATTCACTCAGTGACACACCGGGTTCACTCAGTGACACACCGGGATTCACTCAGTGACACACCGGGGTTCACTCAGTGACACACCGGGTTCACTCAGCGACACACCGGGGTTCACTCAGCGACACACCGGGGTTCACTCAGTGACACACCGGGGTTCACTCAGTGACACACTTGTGTTCACTCAGAGACACACCGGGGTTCACTCAGTCACACACCGGGGTTCACTCAGTGACACACCGGGTTCACTCAGTGACACACCGGGTTCACTCAGCGACACACCGGGGTTCACTCAGTGACACACCGGGTTCACTCAGTGACACACCGGGATTCACTCAGTGACACACCGGGGTTCACTCAGTGACACACCGGGTTCACTCAGCGACACACCGGGGTTCACTCAGTGACACACCGGGTTCACTCAGCGACACACCGGGGTTCACTCAGCGACACACCGGGGTTCACTCAGTGACACACCGGGGTTCACTCAAAGAACAAAGAACAAAGAACAAAGAAATGTACAGCACAGGAACAGGCCCTTCGGCCCTCCAAGCCCGTGCCGACCATACTGCCCGACTAAACTACAATCTTCTACACTTCCTGGGTCCGTATCCTTCTATTCCCATCCTATTCATATATTTGTCAAGATGCCCCTTAAATGTCCCTATCGTCCCTGCCTCCACTACCTCCTCCGGTAGTGAGTTCCAGGCACCCACTACCCTCTGCGTAAAAAACTTGCCTCGTACATCTACTCTAAACTTTGCCCCTCTCACCTTAAACCTATGCCCCCTAGTAATTGACCCCTCTACCCTGGGGAAAAGCCTCTGACTATCCACTCTGTCTATGCCCCTCATAATTTTGTATACCTCTATCAGGTCGCCCCTCAACCTCCTTCGTTCCAGTGAGAACAAACCGAGTTTATTCAATCGCTCCTCATAGCTTATGCCCTCCATACCAGGCAACATTCTGGTAAATCTCTTCTGCACCCTCTCTAAAGCCTCCACATCCTTCTGGTAGTGTGGCGACCAGAATTGAACACTATACTCCAAGTGTGGCCTAACTAAGGTTCTATACAGCTGCAACATGACTTGCCAATTCTTATACTCAATGCCCCGGCCAATGAAGGCAAGCATGCCGTATGCCTTCTTGACTACCTTCTCCACCTGTGTAGCCCCTTTCAGTGATCTGTGGACCTGTACTCCTAGATCTCTTTGACTTTCAATACTCTTGAGGGTTCTACCATTCACTGTATATTCCCTACCTGCATTAGCCCTTCCAAAATGCATTACCTCACATTTGTCCAGGTTAAACTCCATCTGCCATCTCTCCGCCCAAGTCTCCAGACAATCTAAATCCTGCTGTATCCTCAGACAGTCCTCATCGCTATCCGCAATTCCACCAACCTTTGTGTCGTCTGCAAACTTACTAATCAGACCAGTTACATTTTCCTCCAAATCATTTATATATACTACAAAGAGCAAAGGTCCCAGCACTGATCCCTGTGGAACACCACTGGTCACAGCCCTCCAATAAAAAAGCATCCCTCCATTGCTACCCTCTGCCTTCTATGGCCTAGCCAGTTCTGTATCCACCTTGCCAGTTCACCCCTGATCCCGTGTGACTTCACCTTTTGTACTAGTCTACCATGAGGGACCTTGTCAAAGGCCTTACTGAAGTCCATATAGACAACATCTACTGCCCTACCTGCATCAATCATCTTAGTGACCTCCTCGAAAAACTCTATCAAGTTCGTGAGACACGACCTCCCCTTCACAAAACCGTGCTGCCTCTCACTAATACGTCCATTTGCTTCCAAATGGGAGTAGATCCTGTCTCGAAGAATTCTCTCCAGTAATTTCCCTACCACTGAAGTAAGGCTCACCGGCCTGTAGTTCCCGGGATTATCCCTGCCACCCTTCTTAAACAGAGGAACAACATTGGCTATTCTCCAGTCCTCCGGGACATCCCCTGAAGACAGCGAGGATCCAAAGATTTCTGTCAAGGCCTCAGCAATTTCCTCTCCAGCCTCCTTCAGTATTCTGGGGTAGATCCCATCCGGCCCTGGGGACTTATCTACCTTAATATTTTTTAAGACACCCAACACCTCGTCTTTTTGGATCACAATGTGACCCAGGCTATCTACACCCCCTTCTCCAGACTCAACATCTATCAATTCCTTCTCTTTGGTGAATACTGATGCAAAGTATTCATTTAGCACCTCGCCCATTTCCTCTGGCTCCACACATAGATTCCCTTGCCTATCCTTCAGTGGGCCAACCCTTTCCCTGGCTACCCTCTTGCTTTTTATGTAAGTGGAACACTTGTGTTCACTCAGCAACACACCGGGGTTCACTCAGTCACACACCGGGGTTCACTCAGTGACACACCGGGGTTCACTCAGCGACACACCAGGTTCACTCAGCGACACACCGGGGTTCACTCAGTGACACACCGGGTTCACTCAGCGACACACCGGGGTTCACTCAGCGACACACCGGGGTTCACTCAGTGACACACCGGGGTCACTCAGTGACACACTGGGGTTCACTCAGCGACACACCGGGGTTCACTCAGTCACACACCGGGGTTCACCCAGCGACACACCGGGGTTCACTCAGCGACACACCGGGGTTCACTCAGTCACACACCGGGGTTCACTCAGTGACACACCGGGTTCACTCAGCGACACACCGGGGTTCACTCAGTGACACACCGGGTTCACTCAGTGACACACCGGGTTCACTCAGCGACACACCGGGGTTCACTCAGCGACACACCGGGGTTCACTCAGGCACACACCGCGGTTCATTCAGCGACGCACCGGGGTACCCTCAGCGACACATCGGGGTTCACTCAGTCACACACAGGGATTCACTCCATGACACACCGGGGTTCACTCAGGCACACACCGGGGTTCAGTCAGGCACACACCGGGGTTCACTCAGTGACACACCGGGGTTCAATCAGCTACACAACGGGGTTCACTCAGTGACACACCGGGGTTCGGTCAGGCAAACACCCGGTTTCACTCAGTGACACACCGGGGTTCACTCAGCTACACAACGGGGTTCACTCAGCTACACACCGGGGTTCAGTCAGGCACACACAGAGATTCACTCCATGACACACCGGGGTTCACTCAGGCACACACCGGGGTTCACTCAGTGACACACCGCGGTCCATTTAGCGACACACTGGGGTTCACTCAGTGATACACCGGGGTTCACTCAGTTACACACCGGGGTTCAGTCAGGCACACACCGGGGTTCACTCTGTGACACACAGGGGTTCACACCATGACACACTGGGGTTCACTCAGCGATGCACCGGGGTTCACTCAGTGACACACTGGGGTTCACTCAGCGACACACCGGGATTCACACAGTGACACACTGGGGTTCACTCAGTCACACACCGGGGTTCACTCAGTCATAAACCAGGGTTCACTCAGCGACACACCGGGGTTCACTCAGCGACACACTGGGGTTCACTCAGTCACACACTGGTGTTCACTCAGCGACACACCGGGGTTTACTCAGCGACACACCGGGGTTCACTCAGCGACACACTGGGGTTCACTCAGTCACACACTGGGGTTCACTCAGCGACACACTGGGGTTCACTCAGTCACACACTGGTGTTCACTCAGCGACACACCGGGGTTCACTCAGCGACACAGCGGGGTTCACTCAAGTCACACACCGGGCTTCACTCAGCGACACACCGGGGTTCACTCAGTCACACACCATGGTTCACTCAGTCACACACTGGGGTTCACTCAGCGACACACCGGGGTTCACTCAGTCACACACAGGGGTTCACTCAGTGACACACCGGGGTTCACTCAGCGACACACAGGGGTTCACTCAGTGACACACCGGGGTTCACTCAGCGACACACCGGGATTCACTCAGCGACACACCGGGGTTCACTCAGTCACACACCGGGGTTCAATCAGTCACACACCGGGATTCACTCAGCGACACACCGGGGTTCACTCAGATACACAAGGGGGTTCACTCAGTCACACACCGGGGTTCACTCAGCGACACAGCGGGGTTCACTCAGTCACACACCGGGCTTCACTCAGTCACACACCGGGATTCACTCAGCGACATACCGGGGTTCACTCAGTCACACACCGGGGTTCACTCAGTCACACACAGGGATTCACTCAGCGACACACCGGGGTTCACTCAGCGACACACCGGAATTCACTCAGCGACACACCGGGGTTTACTCAGCGACACACCGGGGTTCACTCAGCGGCGCACCGGGGTTCACTCAGTGACACACCTGGGTTCACTCAGTGACACACTGGCGTTCACTCAGCTACACAACGGGGTTCACTCAGTGACACACCGGGGTTCACTCAGCGACACACCGGGGTTCACTCAGATACACAAGGGAGTTCACTCAGTGACACACCGGGGTTCGGTCAGCACACACACGGGTTCACTCAGTGACACACCGGGGTTCACCCAGCTACACACCGGGGTTCAGTCAGGCACACACCGGGGTTCACTCAGCGACAAATTGGGGTTCACTCAGCGACACACCGGGGTTTGCTCAGTCACACACTGGGGTTCACTCAGTGGCACACCGGGATTCGCTCACCGACACACCGGGGTTCAGTCAGGCACACACCGGGGTTCACTCAGCGACAAATTGGGGTTCACTCCACGGCACACCGGGGTTCACTCAGTCACACACCGGGATTCACTCAGTCACACACTGGGGTTCACTCAGTGACACACAGGGGTTCACTCAGTGACACACCGGGATTCACTCAGTGACACACCGGGATTCACTCAGTGACACACCGGGGTTCACTCAGTGACACACGGGGGTTCACTCAGTGACACACAGGGGTTCACTCAGTGACACACCGGGATTCACTCAGTCACACACCGGGATTCACTCAGTCACACACCGGGATTCACTCAGTGACCCACCGGGATTCACTCAGTCACACACCGGGGTTCACTCAGCGACACATTTTCAGCAGGAATCAGCGAATTACAGCAGGACTTGGTGATTTATAGCAGGAGCAGGTGATTTCCAGCGGGACTCAGTGATTTACAGCATGAGTCGGTGATTTAGAGCAGGACTCGGTGATTTACAGAAGGAGTCGGTGATTAACAGCAGGAGTCGGTGATTTACAGCAGGACTCAGTGATTTACAGCAGGACTCAGTGATTTACAGCAGGTGTCGGTGATTTACAGCAGGAGTCGGTGATTTACAGCAGGACTCAGTGATTTATAGCAGGACTCAGTGATTTACAGCAGGAGTCGGTGATTTACAGCAGGAATCGGTGATTTACAGCAAGAGTCGGTGATTTACAGGAGGAGTCTGTGATTTATAGCAGAAGTCGGTGATTTACAGCAGGAATCAGTGAATTACAGAAGGAGTTAGTGATTTACAGCAGGAGTCGGTGGTTTACTGCAGGAGTCGGTGATTTAGAGCAGGACTCAGTGATTTACAGCAGGAGACTTTGATATACAGCAGGAGTCGGAGATTTACAGCATGTGTAGGTGATTCACAGCAGGAGTCGGTGATTTAAAGCAGGAGTCGGTGATTTACAGCAGGAGTCAGTGATTTTCAGCAGGAATCAGCGAATTACAGCAGGTGTCGGTGATTTACAGCAGGAGACGGTGATTCACAGCAGGACTCGGTGATTTACAGCAGGAGTCTGTGATTTACAGCAGGACTCAGTGATATACAGCAGGAGTCTGTGATTTACAGCAGGTGTCGGTGATTTACAGCAGGTGTCGGTGATTTACAGCAGGACTCGGTGATTTACAGCAGGAGTCAGTGATTTACAGCAGGAGTCTGTGATTTACAGCAGGAATCAGTGAATTACAGCAGGACTTGGTGATTTACAGCAGGACTCGGTGATTTACAGCGGGAGTCAGTGATTTACAGCAGGAGTCGGTGATTTACAGCAGGAGTCGGTGATTTACAGCAGGACTCAGTGATTTACAGCAGGACTCAGTGATTTCCAGCAGGAGTCAGTGATTTAACGCAGGAGTCGATGATTTACAGCAGGAGTCGGCGATTTTCAGCAGGAATCAGCGAATTACAGCAGGACTTGGTGATTTATAGCAGGACTCGATGATTTAGAGCAGGAATCAGTGAATTACAGCAGGACTCGTTGATTTACAGCAGGAGTCAGTGATTTACAGGAGGTGTCGGCGATTTACAGGAGGTGTCAGTGATTTACAGCAGGAGTCTGTGATTTACAGCAGGTGTCGGCGATTTACAGGAGGTGTCAGTGATTTACATCAGGAGTCGGTGATTTACAGCAGGAATCAGTGAGTTACAGCAGGAGACAGTGATTTACAGCAGGTGTTGGTGATTCACAGCAGCAGTCGGTGATTTAAAGCAGGAGTCTTTGATTTACAGCAGGTGTCGGTGATTTACAGCAGGACTCGGTGATTTACGGCAGGAGTCGGTGATTTACAGCAGAGGTCGGTGATTTACAGCAGGAATCAGTAAATTACAGAAGGACTCGGCGATTTACAGCAGGAGTCGGTGATTAACAGCAGGAGTCGGTGATTTACAGCAGGACTCAGGGATTTACAGCAGGTATCAGTGATTTACAGCAGGAATCTGTGATTTGCACGAGGAATCAGTGATTTACAGCAGGACTCGGTGATTTACAGCAGGACTCGGTGATTTACAGCACGAGTCAGTGATTTACAGCAGGTGTCGGTGATTTACAGCAGGACTCGGTGATTTACAGCAAGACTCGATGATTTACATCAGGACTCGGTAATTTACAGCAGGTGTCGGTGATTTACAGCAGGACTCGGTGATTTACAGCAGGTGTCGGTGATTTACAGCAGGAATCAGTGAATTACATCAGGAGTTGGTGATTTACAGCAGGAGTCAGTGATTCACAGCAGGAGTCGGTGATTTAACGCAGGAGTCGGTGATTTACAGGAGGAGTCGGTGATTTAAAGCAGCAGTTAGTGATTTTCAGCAGGAATCTGCGAATTACAGCAGGACTTGGTGATTTATAGCAGGACTCGATTATTTACAGCAGGATTCAGTGAATTACAGCAGGACTTGGTGATTGAGAGCAGGAGCAGGTGATTTCCAGCGGGACTCAGTGATTTACAGCACGAGTCGGTGATTTAGAGCAGGACTCGGTGATTTACAGAAGGAGTCGGTGATGAACAGCAGGAGTCGGTGATTTACAGCAGGACTCAGTGATTTACAGCAGGACTCAGTGATTTACAGCAGGACTCAGTGATTTACAGCAGGACTCGTTGATTTACAGCAGGAGTCGGTGATTTACAGCAGAGGTCGGTGATTTACAGCAGGAATCAGTAAATTACAGAAGGACTCGGCGATTTACAGCAGGAGTCGGTGATTTACAGCAGGAGTCGGTGATTTTCCGCAGGAATCAGCGAATTACAGCAGGACTTGGTGATTTATAGCAGGAGCAGGTGATTTCCAGCTGGACTCAGTGATTTACAGCACGAGTCGGTGATTTAGAGCAGGGCTCGGTGATTTACAGAAGGAGTCGGTGATTTACAGCGGGACTCAGTGATTTACAGCAGGACTCAGTGATTTACAGCAGGAGTCGGTGATTTACAACAGGAGTCGGTGATTTACAGCAGGACTCAGTGATTTACACCAGGACTCGGTGATTTACAGCAGGAGTCGGTGATTTACAGCAAGAGTCAGTGATTTACAGGAGGAGTCTGTGATTAACAGCAGAAGTCGGTGATTTACAGCAGGAATCAGTGAGTTACAGCAGGAGTTGGTGATTTACAGCAGGAGTCGGTGGTTTACTGCAGGAGTCGGTGATTTAGAGCCGGACTCAGTGATTTACAGCAGGAGACGTTTATATACAGCAGGAGTCAGTGATTTACAGCAGGTGTTGGTGATTCACAGTAGGAGTTGGTGATTTAAAGCAGGAGTCTGTGATTTACAGGAGTCAGTGATTTACAGCAGGAGTCGGTGATTTACAGCAGGAGTCGGTGATTTACAGCAGGAGTCGGTGATTTACAGCAGGTGTTGGTGATTCACAGAAGGAGTTGGTGATTTAAAGCAGGAGTCTGTGATTTACAGCAGGTGTCGGTGATTTACAGCAGGAGTCGGTGATTTACAGCAGGAGTCGGTGATTTACAGCAGGAGTCGGTGATTTACAGCAGGAGTCGGTGATTTGCAGCAGGAATCGGTGATTTACAGCAGGAGTCGGTGATTTACAGCAGGACTCAGTGATTTACAGCAGGAGTCGGTGATTTACAGCAGGAGTCGGTGATTTACAGCAGGAGTCGGTGATTTGCAGCAGGACTCAGGATTTGCAGCACGAGTTGCTGATTTCCAGCAGGAGTCGGTGATTTACAGCAGGACTCTGTGATTTACAGCAGGACTCGGTGATTTCCAGCAGGACTCGGTGATTTCCAGCAGGAGTCGGTGATTTACAGCAGGAGTCAGTGATTCACAGCAGAAGTCGGTGATTTACAGCAGGAGTCGCTGATTTAGAGCAGGAATCTGTGATTTGCACGAGGAATCAGTGATTTACAGCAGGACTCGGTGATTTACAGCAGGACTCGGTGATTTACAGAAGGAGTCGGTGATTAACAGCAGGAGTCGCTGATTTAGAGCAGGACTCGGTGATTTACAGAAGGAGTCGGTGATTAACAGCAGGAGTCGGTGATTTACAGCAGGACTCAGTGATTTACAGCAGGTATCAGTGATTTACAGCAGGAATCTGTGATTTGCACGAGGAATCAGTGATTTACAGCAGGACTCGGTGATTTACAGCAGGACTCGGTGATTTACAGCACGAGTCAGTGATTCACAGCAGAAGTCGGTGATTTACAGCAGGAATCAGTGAATTACATCAGGAGTTGGTGATTTACAGCAGGAGTCAGTGATTCATAGCAGGAGTCGGTGATTTAACGCAGGAGTCGGTGATTTACAGGAGGAGTCGGTGATTTAAAGCAGCAGTTAGTGATTTTCAGCAGGAATCTGCGAATTACAGCAGGACTTGGTGATTTATAGCAGGACTCGATTATTTACAGCAGGAATCAGTGAATTACAGCAGGACTTGGTGATTTATAGCAGGAGCAGGTGATTTCCAGCGGGACTCAGTGATTTACAGCACGGGTCGGTGATTTAGAGCAGGACTCGGTGATTTACAGAAGGAGTCAGTGATTAACAGCAGGAGTCGGTGATTTACAGCAGGACTCAGTGATTTACAGCAGGTATCAGTGATTTACAGCAGGAATCTGTGATTTGCACGAGGAATCAGTGATTTACAGCAGGACTCGGTGATTTACAGCAGGACTCGGTGATTTACAGCACGAGTCAGTGATTTACAGCAGGACTCGGAGATTTACAGCAGGACTCGGTGATTTACAGCAGGATTCGATGATTTACATCAGGACTCGGTAATTTACAGCAGGTGTCGGTGATTTACAGCAGGACTCGGTGATTTACAGCAGGTGTCGGTGATTTACAGCAGGACTCAGTGATTTACAGCAGGACTCAGTGATTTACAGCAGGAGTCTGTGATTTACAGCAGGTGTCGGTGATTTACAGCAGGACTCGGTGATTTACAGCAGGAGTCTGTGATTTGCAGCAGGACTCAGTGATTTACAGCAGGAGTCAGTGATTTACAGCAGGAGTCTGTGATTTACAGCAGGACTCGGTGATTTACAGCAGGACTCGGTGATTTACAGCAGGTGTCGATGATTTACAGCAGGAGTCGGTGATTTACAGCAGGTCTCAATAATATACAGCAGGAATCAGTGAATTACAGCAGGATTCGGTGATTTACAGCAGGACTCGGTGATTTACAGCAGGAGTCAGTGATTTACAGCAGGAGTCTATGATTTACAGCAGGACTCTGTGATTTACAGCAGGACTCGGTGATTTACAGCAGGTGTCGGTGATTTACAGCAGGAGTCGGTGATTTACAGCAGGACTCAATGATATACAGCAGGAATCAGTGAATTACAGCAGGACTCGGTGATTTACAGCAGGACTCGGTGATTTACAGCAGGAGTCGGTGATTTACAGCAGGACTCAGTGATTGCAGCAGGACTCAGGATTTGCAGCACGAGTCGCTGATTTCCAGCAGGAGTCGCTGATTTCCAGCACGAGTCGGTGATTTACAGCAGGAGTCGGTGATTTACAGCAGGACTCAGTGATTTCCAGCAGGAGTCGGGGATTTACAGCAGGAGTCAGTGATTCACAGCAGAAGTCGGTGATTTACAGCAGGAATCAGTGAATTACAGCAGGAGTTGGTGATTTACAGCAGGAGTCAGTGATTCACAGCAGGAGTCGGTGATTTAACGCAGGAGTCGGTGATTTACAGCAGGAGTCGGTGATTTACAGCAAGAGTCGGTGATTTACAGCAAGAGTCGGTGATTTATAGCAGAAGTCGGTGATTTACAGCAGGAATCAGTGATTTACAGAAGGAGACGGTGATTTACAGCAGGAGTCGGTGATTTACAGCAAGAATCGGTGACTTACAGCAAGACTCGGTGATTTACAGGAGGAGTCTGTGATTTATAGCAGGAGTCGGTGATTTACAGCAGGAGTCGGTGATTTACAGCAGGACTCGGTGATTTCCAGCAGGAGTCCCTGATTTACAGCAAGAGTCGGTGACTTACAGCAAGAGTCGGTGATTTACAGGAGGAGTCTGTGATTTATAGCGGGAGTCGGTGATTTACAGCAGGAGTCGGTGATTTACAGCAGGACTCGGTGATTTCCAGCAGGAGTCGGTGATTTATAGCAGAAGTCGGTGATTTACAGCAGGAGTCTGTGATTTATAGCAGAAGTCGGTGATTTACAGCAGGAATCAGTGAATTACAGAAGGAGTTGGTGATTTACAGCAGGAGTCGGTGGTTTACTGCAGGAGTCGGTGATTTAGAGCAGGACTCAGTGATTTACAGCAGGAGACGTTGATAGACAGCAGGAGTCGGTGATTTACAGCAGGTGTTGGTGATTTACAGCAGGAGTCGGTGATTTAAAGCAGGAGTCGGTGATTTACAGCAGGAGTCGGTGATTTTCAGCAGGAATCAGCGAATTACAGCAGGTGTCGTTGATTTACAGCAGGAGACGGTGATTCACAGCAGGACTCGGTGATTTACAGCAGGAGTCAGTGATTTACAGCAGGAGTCTGTGATTTACAGCAGGTGTCAGTGATTTACAGCCGGACTCAGTGATTTACAGCAGGAGTCAGTGATATACAGCAGGAGTCTGTGATTTACAGCAGGTGTCGGTGATTTACAGCAGGACTCGGTGATTTACAGCAGGAGTCAGTTATTTACAGCAGGGGTCTGTGACTTACAGCAGGTGTCGGTGATTTACAGCAGGACTCGGTGATTTACAGAAGGTGTCGCTGATTTACAGCAGGAGTCGGTGATTTACAGCAGGACTCAATGATATACAGCAGGAATCAGTGAATTACAGCAGGACTTGGTGATTTACAGCAGGACTCGGTGATTTACAGTGGGAGTCAGTGATTTACAGCAGGAGTCGGTGATTTACAGCAGGAGTCGGTGACTTACAGCAGGACTCAGTGAATTACAGCTGAGTCAGTGATTTCCAGCAGGACTCAGTGATTTCCAGCAGGACTCGGTGATTTAATGCAGAATTCGGTGATTTACAGCAGGACTCGGAGATTTACAGCAGGTGTCGGTGATTTGCAGCAGGAGACGGTGATTTCCAGCGGGACTCAGTGATTTACAGCACGAGTCGGTGATTTAGAGCAGGACTCGTTGATTTACAGAAGGATTCGGTGATTAACAGCAGGAATCGATGATTTACAGAAGGAGTCAGTGATTTACAGCAGGACTCAGTGATTTACAGCAGGACTCAAGATTTGCAGCACGAGTCGCTGATTTACAGCAGGAGTCGCTGATTTCCAGCAGGAGTCGCTGATTTACAGCAGGAGTCATTGATTTACAGCAGAAGTCGGTGATTTACAGCAGGAATCAGTGAATTACAGCAGGAGTTGGTGGTTTAGAGCAGGAGTCAGTGATTCACAGCAGGAGTCGGTGATTTAACGCAGGAGTCGGTGATTTACAGCAGGAATCAGTGAGTTACAGCAGGAGTCAGTGATTTACAGCAGGTGTTGGTGATTCACAGCAGGAGTCGGTGATTTAAAGCAGGAGTCTGTGATTTACAGCAGGTGTCGGTGATTTACAGCAGGACTCGGTGATTTCCAGCAGGAGTCGGTGATTTACAGCAGGAGTCTGTGATTTACAGCAGGACTCAGTGATTTACAGCAGGAGTCATTGATTTACAGCAGGAGTCTGTGATTTACAGCAGGACTCGGTGATTTACAGCAGGTGTCGGTGATTTACAGCAGGTGTCGGTGATTTACAGCAGGACTCAATGATATACAGCAGGAATCAGTGAATTACAGCAGGAATCTGTGATTTGCACGAGGAATCAGTGATTTACAGCAGGACTCGGTGATTTACAGCAGGACTCGGTGATTTACAGCACGAGTCAGTGATTTACAGCAGGACTCGGAGATTTACAGCAGGACTCGGTGATTTACAGCAGGACTCGATGATTTACATCAGGACTCGGTAATTTACAGCAGGTGTCGGTGATTTACAGCAGGACTCGGTGATTTACAGCAGGTGTCGGTGATTTACAGCAGGACTCAGTGATTTACAGCAGGACTCAGTGATTTACAGCAGGAGTCTGTGATTTACAGCAGGTGTCGGTGATTTACAGCAGGACTCGGTGATTTACAGCAGGAGTCTGTGATTTGCAGCAGGACTCAGTGATTTACAGCAGGAGTCAGTGATTTACAGCAGGAGTCTGTGATTTACAGCAGGACTCGGTGATTTACAGCAGGACTCGGTGATTTACAGCAGGTGTCGATGATTTACAGCAGGAGTCGGTGATTTACAGCAGGAATCAGTGAATTACAGCAGGATTCGGTGATTTACAGCAGGACTCGGTGATTTACAGCAGGAGTCAGTGATTTACAGCAGGAGTCTATGATTTACAGCAGGACTCTGTGATTTACAGCAGGACTCGGTGATTTACAGCAGGTGTCGGTGATTTACAGCAGGAGTCGGTGATTTACAGCAGGACTCAATGATATACAGCAGGAATCAGTGAATTACAGCAGGACTCGGTGATTTACAGCAGGACTCGGTGATTTACAGCAGGAGTCGGTGATTTACAGCAGGAGTCGGTGATTTACAGCAGGACTCAGTGATTGCAGCAGGACTCAGGATTTGCAGCACGAGTCGCTGATTTCCAGCAGGAGTCGCTGATTTCCAGCACGAGTCGGTGATTTACAGCAGGAGTCGGTGATTTACAGCAGGACTCAGTGATTTCCAGCAGGAGTCGGGGATTTACAGCAGGAGTCAGTGATTCACAGCAGAAGTCGGTGATTTACAGCAGGAATCAGTGAATTACAGCAGGAGTTGGTGATTTACAGCAGCAGTCAGTGATTCACAGCAGGAGTCGGTGATTTAACGCAGGAGTCGGTGATTTACAGCAGGAGTCGGTGATTTACAGCAAGAGTCGGTGATTTACAGCAAGAGTCGGTGATTTATAGCAGAAGTCGGTGATTTACAGCAGGAATCAGTGATTTACAGAAGGAGACGGTGATTTACAGCAGGAGTCGGTGATTTACAGCAAGAGTCGGTGACTTACAGCAAGACTCGGTGATTTACAGGAGGAGTCTGTGATTTATAGCAGGAGTCGGTGATTTACAGCAGGAGTCGGTGATTTACAGCAGGACTCGGTGATTTCCAGCAGGAGTCCCTGATTTACAGCAAGAGTCGGTGACTTACAGCAAGAGTCGGTGATTTACAGGAGGAGTCTGTGATTTATAGCGGGAGTCGGTGATTTACAGCAGGAGTCGGTGATTTACAGCAGGACTCGGTGATTTCCAGCAGGAGTCGGTGATTTATAGCAGAAGTCGGTGATTTACAGCAGGAGTCTGTGATTTATAGCAGAAGTCGGTGATTTACAGCAGGAATCAGTGAATTACAGAAGGAGTTGGTGATTTACAGCAGGAGTCGGTGGTTTACTGCAGGAGTCGGTGATTTAGAGCAGGACTCAGTGATTTACAGCAGGAGACGTTGATAGACAGCAGGAGTCGGTGATTTACAGCAGGTGTTGGTGATTTACAGCAGGAGTCGGTGATTTAAAGCAGGAGTCGGTGATTTACAGCAGGAGTCGGTGATTTTCAGCAGGAATCAGCGAATTACAGCAGGTGTCGTTGATTTACAGCAGGAGACGGTGATTCACAGCAGGACTCGGTGATTTACAGCAGGAGTCAGTGATTTACAGCAGGAGTCTGTGATTTACAGCAGGTGTCAGTGATTTACAGCCGGACTCAGTGATTTACAGCAGGAGTCAGTGATATACAGCAGGAGTCAGTGATTTACAGGAGGAGTCAGTGATTTACAGCAGGAGTCGGTGATTTACAGCAGGAATCAGTGAGTTACAGCAGGAGTCAGTGATTTACAGCAGGTGTTGGTGATTCACAGCAGGAGTCGGTGATTTAAAGCAGGAGTCTGTGATTTACAGCAGGTGTCGGTGATTTACAGCAGGACTCGGTGATTTCCAGCAGGAGTCGGTGATTTACAGCAGGAGTCTGTGATTTACAGCAGGACTCAGTGATTTACAGCAGGAGTCATTGATTTACAGCAGGAGTCTGTGATTTACAGCAGGACTCGGTGATTTACAGCAGGTGTCGGTGATTTACAGCAGGAGTTGGTGATTTACAGCAGGACTCAATGATATACAGCAGGAATCAGTGAATTACAGCAGGAATCTGTGATTTGCACGAGGAATCAGTGATTTACAGCAGGACTCGGTGATTTACAGCAGGACTCGGTGATTTACAGCACGAGTCAGTGATTTACAGCAGGACCCGGAGATTTACAGCAGGACTCGGTGATTTACAGCAGGACTCGATGATTTACATCAGGACTCGGTAATTTACAGCAGGTGTCGGTGATTTACAGCAGGACTCGGTGATTTACAGCAGGTGTCGGTGATTTACAGCAGGACTCAGTGATTTACAGCAGGACTCAGTGATTTACAGCAGGAGTCTGTGATTTACAGCAGGTGTCGGTGATTTACAGCAGGACTCGGTGATTTACAGCAGGAGTCTGTGATTTGCAGCAGGACTCGGTGATTTACAGCAGGACTCGCTGATTTACAGCAGGAGCCGGTGATTTACAGCAGGAGTCAGTGACTAACAGCAGGAGTCGGTGATTTACAGCAGGACTTAGTGATTTACAGCAGCACTCGGTGACTTACAGCAGGAATTAGTGATTTACAGCAGGAGCCGGTGATTTCCAGCAGGATTCGATGATTTACAGTAGCACTCGGTAATTTATAGCAGCAATCGGTGATTTGCAGCAGGACTTAGTGATTTACAGCAGGAGTCGGTGATTTACAGCAGGACTTAGCGATTTACAGCAGGAGCCGGTGATTTACAGCAGGCGTCAGTGATTTACAGCAGGAGTCGGTGATTTACAGCAGGAGTCGGTGATTTACAGCAGGAGTCGGTGATTTACAGCAGGAGTCGGTGATTTACAGCAGGAATTATTGATTTACAGCAGGAATCAGTGATTTACAGCAGGAGCCGGTGATTAATAGCAGGACTCGGTGATTTACAGCAGGAGTCAGTGATTTACAGCAGGACTCAGTGATTTACAGCAGGACTCGGTGATTTACAGCAGGAGTCGGTGATTTACAGCAGGACTCAGTGATTTACAGCAGGACTCGGTGATTTACAGCAGGACTCGGTGATTTACAGCAGGAGTCGCTGATTTACAGCAGGAGCCGGTGATTAATAGCAGGAGTGGTTGATTTACAGCAGGACTCGGTGATTAACAGCAGGACTCGGTGATTTACAGCAGGCGACAGTGATTTACAGCAGGAGTCGGTGATTTACAGCAGGAGTCGGTGATTTACAGCAGTAGTCAGTGATTTACAGCAGGAGTCAGTGATTTACAGCAGGAGTCAGTGATTTACAGCAGGACTCGGTGATTTACAGCAGGAGTCAGTGAGTTACATCAGGAGTCGGTGATTTACAGCAGGACTCGGTGATTTACAGCAGGAGTCAGTGATTTACAGCAGGAGTCATTGATTCACAGCAGGAGTCGGTGATTTACAGCAGGACTCGGTGATTTCCAGCAGGAGTCAGTGATTTAAAGTAGGAGTTAGTGATTTACAGTAGGATTCACTGATTTACAGCAGGAGTCAGTGATTCACAGCAGGAGTTGATGTTTAGTAGCAGGGTTCAGTGATTTCCTGCAGCACTCAGTGATTTCTGGAAGGAGTCAGCAATTCATAGAATTTACAGTGCAGAAGGAGGCCGTTCATCCCATCGAGTCGGCACCGGCTCTTGGAAAGAGCACCCTACCCAACCGCACACCTCCATCCTATCCCCATAACCCAGTAACCCCACCCAACACTAAGGGCAATTTTGGACACTAAGGGCAATTTAGCATGGCCAATCCACCTAACCCGCACATCTTTGGACTGTGGGAGGAAACCGGAGAACCTGGAGGAAACCCACACAGACACAAGGAGAACGTGCAGACTCCGCACAGACAGAGACCCAAGCCGGAATCGAACCTGGGACCCTGGAGCTGTGAAGCATTGTGCTATCCACAATGCTACCGTGCTGCCCTTAAGAACAAATAAATCTACACTATATCATTTTACCGCAATCCATGTACCTATCCAATAGCTGCTTGAAGGTCCCTAATGTTTCCGACTCAACTACTTCCACAGGCAGTGCATTCCATGCCCCCACTACTCTCTGGGTAAAGAACCTACCTCTGATATCCCTCCTATATCTTCCACCTTTCACCTTAAATTCATGTCCCCTTGTAATGGTTTGTTCCACCCGGGGAAAAAGTCTCTGACTGTCTACTCTATCTATTCCCCTGATCATCTTATAAACCTCTATCAAGTCGCCCCTCATCCTTCTCCGTTCTAATGAGAAAAGGCCGAGCACCCTCAACCTTTCCTCGTAAGACCTACTCTCCATTCCAGGCAACATCCTGGTAAATCTTCTTTGCACCTTTTCCAAAGCTTCCACATCCTTCCTAAAATGAGGCGACCAGAACTGTACACAGTACTCCAAATGTGGCCTTACCAAAGTTTTGTACAGCTGCATCATCACCTCACGGCTCTTAAATTCAATCCCTCTGTTAATGAACGCGAGCACACCATAGGCCTTCTTCACAGCTCTATCCACTTGAGTGGCAACTTTCAAAGATGTATGAACATAGACACCAAGATCTCTCTGCTCCTCCACATTGCCAAGAACTCTACCGTTAACCCTGTATTCCGCATTCATATTTGTCCTTCCAAAATGGACAACCTCACACTTTTCAGGGTTAAACTCCATCTGCCACTTCTCAGCCCAGCTCTGCATCCTATCTATGTCTCTTTGCAGCTGACAACAGCCCTCCTCACTATCCACAACTCCACCAATCTTCGTATCGTCTGCAAATTTCCTGACCCACCCTTCAACTCCCTCATCCAAGTCATGAATGAAAATCACAAACAGCAGAGGACCCAGAACTGATCCCTGCGGTACGCCACTGGTAACTGGGATCCAGGCTGAATATTTACCATCCACCACCACTCTCTGACTTCTATCGGTTAGCCAGTTCGTTATCCAACTGGCCAAATTTCCCACTATCCCATGCCTCCTTACTTTCTGCATAAGCCTACCATGGGGAACCTTATCAAATGCCTTACTAAAATCCATGTACACTACATCCACTGCTTTACCTTCATCCACATGCTTGGTCACCTCCTCAAAGAATTCAATAAGACTTGTGAGGCAAGACCTACCCCTCACAAATCCGTGCTGACTATCCCTAATCAAGCAGTGTCTTTCCAGATGCTCAGAAATCCTATCCTTCAGTACCCTTTCCATTACTTTGCCTACCACCGAAGTAAGACTAACTGGCCTGTAATTCCCAGGGTTATCCCTAGTCCCTTTTTTGAACAGGGGCACGACATTCGCCACTCTCCAATCCCCTGGTACCACCCCTGTTGACAGTGAGGACGAAAAGATCATTGCCAACGGCTCTGCAATTTCATCTCTTGCTTCCCATAGAATCCTTGGATATATCCCGTCAGGCCCGGGGGACTTGTCTATCCTCAAGTTTTTCAAAATGCCCAACACATCTTCCTTCCTAACAAGTATTTCCTCGAGCTTACCCATCTGTTTCACACTGTCCTCTCCAACAATATCGCCCCTCTCATTTGTAAATACAGAAGAAAAGTACTCGTTCAAGACCTCTCCTATCTCTTCAGACTCAATACACAATCTCCTGCTACTGTCCTTAATCGGACCTACCCTCGCTCTAGTCATTCTCATATTTCTCACATATGTGTAAAAGGCCTTGGGGTTTTCCTTGATCCTACCCGCCAAAGATTGTTCATGCCCTCTCATAGCTCTCCTAATCCCTTTCTTCAGTTCCCTCCTGGCTATCTTGTATCCCTCCAATGCCCTGTCTGAACCTTGTTTCCTCAGCCTTACATAAGTCTCCTTTTTCCTCTTAACAAGACATTCAACCTCTCTTGTCAACCATGGTTCCCTCACTCGACCATCTCTTCCCTGCCTGACAGGGACATACATATCAAGGACACCTGGTATCTGTTCCTTGAACAAGTTCCACATTTCACATGTGTCCTTCCCTGACAGCCTATGTTCCCAACTTATGCACTTCAATTCTTGTCTGACAACATCGTATTTACCCTTCCCTCAATTGTAAACCTTGCCCTGTTGCACGTACCTATCCCTCTCCATTACTAAAGTGAAAGTCACAGAATTGTGGTCACTATCTCCAAAATGCTCCCCCACTAACAAATCTATCACTTGCCCTGGTTCATTACCCAGTACTAAATCCACTATTGCCCCTCCTCTGGTCGGACAATCTACATACTGTGTTAGAAAAGCTTCCTGGACACACTGCACAAACACCACCCCATCCAAACTATTTGATCTAAAGTGTTTCCACTCAATATTTGGGAAGTTAAAGTCGCCCATGACTACTACCCTATGACTTCTGCACCTTTCCAAAATCTGTTTCCCAATCTGTTCCTCCACATCTCTGCTACTATTGAGGGGCCTATAGAAAACTCCTAACAAGGTGACTGCTCCTTTCCTATTTCTGACTTCAACCCATACTACCTCAATAGGGTGATACACCTCGAACTGCCTTTCTGCAGCTGTTATACTATCTCTAATTAATAATGCCACCCCCCACCTCTTGTACCACCCTCCCTAATCTTATTGAAACATCTATAACCAGGGACGTCCAACAACCATTTCTGCCCCTCTTCTATCCAAGTTTCCGTGATGGCCACCACATCGTAGTCCCAAGTACCGATCCATGCCTTAAGTTCACTCACCTTATTCCTGATGCTTCTTGCGTTGAAGTATACACACTTCAACCCATCTCCGTGCCTGCAAGTACTCTCCTTTGTCAGTGTTCCCTTTCCCACTGCCTCACTACATGCTTTGGCGTCCTGAATATCGGCTACCTTAGTTGCTGGACTACAAATCCGGTTCCCATTCCCCTGCCAAATTAGTTTAAACCCTCCCGAAGAGTACTAGAAAACCTCCCTCCCAGGATATTGGTGCCCCTCTGGTTCAGCTGCAACCCGTCCTGCTTGTACAGGTCCCACCTTCCCCAGAATGCGCTCCAATTATCCAAATACCTGAAGCCCTCCCTCCTACACCATTCCTGCAGCCACGTGTTCAACTGCACTCTCTCCCTATTCCTAGCCTCGCTATCACGTGGCACCGGCAACAAACCAGAGATGACAACTCTGTCTGTCCTGGCTTTTAACTTCCAGCCTAACTCCCTAAACTTGTTCATTACCTCCACACCCCTTTTCTTACCTATGTCGTTGGTACCAATGTGCACCACGACTTCTGGCTGCTCCCCCTCCCCCTTAAGGATCCTGAAGACACGATCCGAGACATCCCTGGCCCTGGCACCCGGGAGGCAACATACCTTCCGGGAGTCTCGCTCGCGACCACAGAATCTCCTATCTATTCCCCTAACCATTGAATCTCCTACAACTATTGCTTTTCTATTCCCTTCTGAGCCCCAGAGCCAAACTCAGTGCCAGAGACCTGGCCGCTAGGGCCTTCCCCCGGTAGGTCATCCCCCCCAACAGCATCCAAAACGGTATACTTGTTTTGAAGGGGAACGGCCACGAGGGATCCCTGCACTGTCTGCCTGTTTGTTTTTTTCCCCCTGACTGTAACCCAGCTATTCTTGTCCTGTACCTTGGGTGTGGTTACCTCCTTGTAACTCTTCTCAATCACCCCCTCTGCCTCCCGGATGATCCGAAGTTCATCCAGCTTCAGCTCCAGTTCCCTAACACGGTCTTTGAGGAGCTGAAGTTGGGTGCACTTCCCGCAGGTATAGTCAGTGGGGGCACCGGTGGTATCACTCACCACCCACATCCTACAGGAGGAGCATGCAACTGGCCTAGCCTCCATCCCTTCTTACCTGACAGAATATAGCTGCCCTGTGGACTAACTAGATCTCCGCCCTCCGACTCTGCTCCCAGTCAGCTACACTTTCTGTAAACTCCTGGCTCTCTTCGCACTCTTTGCGGAAATGTCGGAAACAAAATGAAAGGAGCACCTTACTCCCTCCTCACCTAACTCCCTCGGTCACCAAACTCTTACTATAGCACTCAAAAAGCACCAAATTCAGCACTCCCTCGGTCACCAAACTCTTACTATAGCACTCAAAAAGCACTAAATTCAGCACTCCCTCGGTCACCAAACTCTTACTATAGCACTCAAAAAGCACCAAATTCAGCACTCAGTGCAAACAAAGTCTGCCTGTAGGGGATCACTTTTATACTGTGAATCTAGCCTCTGAAAAACTGGCCTAATCCAATTAACTAATTAACAAGCTTCAGCTGCAAGTGCCTACAAGTAGAAGCCTGTTTAAAGCTTATTGAAAATTCACCTTCTTCTAAACCAAACAGCAACTTTTAAGTTAATTAACTAAATAAAAGAAAGACTAAACTTTAGATAAAAATGAAGCCTTATACTCCCTCGGTCACCAAACTCTTACTATAGCACTCAAAAAGCACCAAATTCAGCACTCAGTGCTGAACATTATCCCGGCTATGGGGTCCTGCCAGCTCGAGGTTGCACACAATTCACATACAGCCACACTGTCTTTTGAGATAGTTGGATCCTCAAAGGACTTTCTGTTAGGCGCACAGGCGTGCAAGATCCTCCACTTCGTTCAGCGGGTACACACTTTGTCTCCAGAAGGCACGTCCGATTTCCCGGATGCAGACTTTAGGGCGCAGCTCCACTCGCTCCTCGCCCACAACCAGGAGGTTTTCGAGGGCATGGGCACACTGCCCTACATTTACAGAATACGGCTCAAACCGGATGCCACCCCGGTCATTCACGCACCTCGTAGGGTCCCAGCACCACTCAGGGACCGCCTCAAGCAGCAGCTGCAGGATCTCCAGGACCAAGGAGTGCTTTGCCGGGTCACGGAGCCAACGCCATGGGTCAGCTCCATGGTGTGCGTAAAAAAGCCCTCCGGCGAGCTCCGGATCTGCATCGACCCGAAAGACCTGAACAACAACATCATGAGGGAACACTACCCCATACCCAAACGGGAAGAAATCACGAGCGAAATGCCCCGCGCTAAAATTTTCACCAAGCTTGACGCCTCAAAGGGTTTTTGGCAGATTCAACTGGATCAGTCCAGCAGGAAGCTGTGCACTTTCAACACTCCCTTTGGCAGATACTGCTACAATAGGATGCCGTTTGGCAACATCTCGGCATCCGAGGTGTTTCATCGCATCATGGAACAGATGATGGAGGGCATCGAAGGGGTACGGGTCTATGTTGACGACGTCATCATCTGGTCCACCACACCACAGGAGCACATCAGTCGTCTCCAGCGTGTCTTTGCATGGATATGAGATCAGGGCCTGCGCCTCAACCGAGCCAAGTGCTCTTTTCTCCAAATTGAGCTAAGGTTTCTGGGGGACCACATATCCCGGTCAGGGGTGCGTCCGGATGCCGACAAAGTGGCAGCTATTGCAGCCATGCTGCAGCCAGCAGACAAGAAGGCAGCGTTACGCTTTCTTGGGATGGTCAACTTCCTGGGGAAGTTTATTCCCAACCTTGCCTCGCACACAACGGCTCTTCGCCATCTGGTCAAGAAGACGACGGAATTCCAGTGGCTGCCCGCACACCAGAAGGAATGGGAGGAGCTCAAGTTCAAGCTCACCACCGCCCCGGTATTGGCGTTCTTCGACACCACTCGGGACACAAAGATCTCGACTGATGCCAGCCAGTCCGGCATTGGGGCGGTTCTCCTGCAACGGGACGACACTGCATCATGGGCCCCGGTCGCCTATGCCTCGCGGGCCATGACCCCCACAGAACAGCGCTATGCGCAGATTGAAAAGGAGTGCCTGGGTTTGTTGACCGGCATCGACAATTTCCACGATTATGTGTATGGTCTTCCACAGTTCACCATCGCCCCCTGGTCGGCATCATTCAGAATGACCTCAACGATATGACCCCTCGCCTCCAGGGCATTCTGCTCAAGCTCCGGAGGTACGACTTCCAACTTTTCTACAACCCGGGAAAGGACCTCATCATCGCGGATGCCCTGTCCAGAGCAGTGACCACACTGTCCGAATTGGAGGGATTTGTTTGTCAGGTCAATGCACAAGTAGCCTTCACATCGGCCAATCTGCCGGCTACTGATGCACGTCTGGCCCACATTCGCTGTGAGACTGCGGCTGACCCCCTTCTACAACGTGTGATGCGCCACATGACGGAAGGGTGGCTCAAGGGGCAGTGCCCACAATTCTACAATATCCGGGACGACTTGGCCGTCGTTGATGGTGTCCTCCTAAAGTTGGACCGGATTGTGATCCCACACAGCATGCACCGGCTTGTCCTCGAACAACTGCACAAAGGCCATCTCAGAATTGAAAAGTGCAGGCGGAGGGCCCGAGAGGCTGTGTACTGGCCGGGCATCAGCGACGACATTGCTAACATGGTGCTCAACTGCCCCACCGGCCAAATGTTTCAGCCAGCGCAACCCCCTGAGACACTTCAGCCCCATGAGTTGGTCACGTCCCCCTGGGCAATGGTGGGTGTGGACTTTTTTCATGCGCTCGGCAGGGACTACGTCATGAAAATTTACTATTTTTCAAATTATCCGGAGGTCATACGCCTGCACGACTTGACATCATCAGCTGTCATCAGAGCATGAAAAGAAACCTTCGCTCGCCATGGCATCCCACTCACCGTCATGTCTGACAACAGGCCCTGTTTTGCGAGTCAAGAATGGTCTTCTTTTGCCGCTGCATACGACTTCACACATGGGACGTCCAGCCCTTTGCATCCCCAGTCGAATGGCAAGGCGGAAAAGGGCGTCCATATCGTGAAGCGGCTCCTCTGCAAGGCAGCTGATGCCGGTTCTGACTTCGGTTTAGCCCTGCTGGCCTATCGCTCGGCCCCACTGTCCATGGGCCTCTCGCCAGCCAGTTGACGGGTCGCACCCTCAGGACCACTGTGCCATCCATTCATGTTCCTAAACCCGACCATGCTCCAGTACTGCAAAGGATGCGACAGCAGTGTGTTCAGCAGAAGGTGCCACATGACACATGACGCTCGGGCAACTGATCTTCCTGCCCTGGCGCCTGGAGACAACGTCCGCATACACCTACCGGAGGGTGACTGGTCGGCAACCGCCGAGGTTCTCCGCCGCGTGGCTCCCCGCTCGTTCCTGGTTCGCGTGCCTGATGGCTCCATTCGCCGGCATAATCGGCGGGCCCTTCAGCTGCTTCCGCGCTCGCTACGTGATCATGCACTGGTGCCACGCCCTCCTGTTGTCCCTGATGTCGGCTTTGTTGAGCTTCCTGCCACTCTGCCTATTCCTCTCTCGCCCGTGGCCAGGCCCATTCCTCAGCCGGTGGATCCTGACCCACCCTTGAGGCGGTCAACCCGAATTCGTCGCCCACCTAATAGATTGGACTTATGAGCCTGTTTGCACATTGGGCTCACTGAATTGTTTTGCAATACTGTTAACGTGTTTCTTTCTTGTCGTTCCAGAAGTTATCTGTTGTTTGCACTTGTTTTGTTCGTGGTACAACCTCGTTGCTCTGTTGCACCGGACACCTTCCGATGTATATAGTTTAGCCTCATGTACATGTTGTAAATATTGCACACACATACTCAGTCGCACTCAGTACACACCAATATTTATTACCATGCAGGCACATATTCTTGTGAAAAGGGGGGATGTCATGACATCCACATTAACATATCATGGTGCAATCACACACACACACTGATGAACAGGTAGTTGGACCAACCAACACACACACAACATCGCAGCCAATCACCAGTGAGAGTACACACACTATGAAACCGGGAACACCACAGTTCCCGCTCATTCTACCAGGAGATATCTCAGAGCACAGAGCTCACAGCGTGCCACTCAGTCATACACCATGTGCTGAGTGCCTCTCTAAGACAGTGCTAGGGCTGGGTCCACAGGTTAGCTGGTGAAGTACGAACCACAGCCAGAAGTTAACAGTTATTATTGTACAGAATAATAAAACAGAGTTGTACCATCTACAACCGTGTTGGTTCGTTTGTGTATCGGAACACCCAACACAACACTCGCCTGTCCAAGTCCTTCTACAGCCCCCCTGCGTCCTCAATATTACCTGTTCCTTTACATATCTTTGTATCATCTGCAAACTTAGCAACAGTGCCTTCAGTTCCTTTTTCCAGATCATTAATGTCTATTGTGAAAAGTTGTGGTCCCAGCACTGACCACTGATGATTCCAGATGAACTCCAATGGGGCCTTGCTGATTTCAGGTTGAGACACAGTGATTATCAGCGATTTCCAGTGAGGGTCAGTGATTTCATGCCCAGCTTATAGAACATAGAACTGTACAGCACAGTACAGGCCCTTCGGCCCATGATGTTGTGCCGAACTAGTCTGAAACTAAGATCAAATCAACCTACTCCCAATTATTCTAGTACACTCCATATGCCTATCCAATAACCGCTTGAGAGTTCCTAAAGTGTACGACTCCACTACCATAGGTGGGAGTGCATTCCACGCCCCAACCACTCTCTGAGTAAAGAACCTACCTCTGACATCTCTCCTATATCTTCCACCATGAACATAGTTATGCCCCCTGCCATGTGAGAGTACTTTTAAGACATGGATGTTTAAGCAATGTACCTTTAAGAAAACAGTGATGTCAGAGAGTGGGTGGGGCTGCAGTCAGGTCAGCCATTTTGCAGTTTAGTTTTGCAGGTTTTTAGTTTCAGTTTTGAAAAGAGCTGGGTGTGTGTCTGTGTTTTGCAGTGAGCTGGATCTCTGCCATGAAAGACTATCTCCGGATCATTTGGGTGATTTAAACTTATAATAGTGAAGCCTTTAACCTGATGTGATTTTGTTTAAAGGTGTTAAGTCTCTTGGAAGTTTGAAGGAACATTTTAAGGAATTATTTACTGTTGCAATATTTTCTGAGTTATCTTTGAAGTAAGGGGTGTTCAGAGATCCAATGTTTATTTAAGATGTTAAGTTGAGTTCATGGAATAGACAGTGTTTAAAAACCCACGTGTCCATAATTGCAATCCCACACCTAGGGAAAAACCGTGTGCTAGGAAAAGCAACAAATCCATTAAAGGGAGAGGTTGGTTGAACTCCATGATACATTTTGGGGTTCTGAAAACGCCTCCCCCATAACAATTGGGGGCTCGAGGGGGATAAAAGTCTATCTATTGGATTGGCTTTTGTGAACTTAAAGACAGTGAAGGATTGTTGCTTTTCCGGTGCGGTATTTTAGTTTAAGTGGGGAGAGTGTTGTGAACAATGGCTCTTTCAGAGGCTCAGAGGTTTTTGGGGGTGGAGAATGTCACACGTTGTACTTTACAGACAGAAACGAAAACAGGACTGTTAGATTTGGCAAGAACATTGCAGTTAACATTACCTGACAAAATGCAAAAAGCTGAGGTAATTATGGCGGTGGTTAAGCATTTAAAGTTGCCTGAGATAGAGTTTGACTCATTGGAAATGGCAAAAATTCAGTTGCAAATCAAACAAATGAAACATGAGAAAGAATTAAAGCGGCTTGCATACAAGAGTGAGAGAGAGGAAAAAGAAATAGAAAGAGAGAGAGAGGAAAAAGAAAGAGAAAGAGAGAGAGAGGAGAAAGAAATAGAGAGGAAAAAGAAAAGGAGAGGGAAGAAAGGAGAAAAGAAAGAATAGCCCTAGCAGAACAAAAAGAAAAAGAAAGGGAGATACAGATCAGGGAAAAAGATAAAGAGAGGGAGTTTGAACTACTGAAAATGGCCATGAAACATGACAATCAGTTAAAATTGGCAGACGTAAAGGGAAACGTACAGTTGGATGATAGTGATAAGGATAGTGAGAAAGAGCGTCAAAGTCGAAGACGTGGTGAGGATCTATTTAAATATGTCCAAGCATTGCCAAGGTTTGATGAGAAGGAAGTGGAAGCCTTTTTCATTTCAGTTGAGAAGGTAGCTAAACAAATGAAATGGCCACAGTGTTACTGATTAAAACAAAGCTGGTAGGTAGAGCTAGTGAAGTGTTTGCATCACTACCGGAGGAGGTATCTGGAACGTATGAGGAGGTGAAGAAATCCATCTTAAGTGCATATGAGCTAGTGCCTGAAGCTTACAGACAAAGGTTTAGAAATTTAAGGAAAGAATTTGGTCAAACATACATGGAGTTTGAAAGGCTCAAACAGAGTAATTTTGATAGTTGGATAAGGGTTTTGAAAATAGACCAAAGGTATGAAGCTCTCAGAGAAATTATACTTTTGGAGGAGTTTAAAAATTCAATTCCTGATGTAGTGAGAACTCATGTGGAAGAACAGAGGGTTAATCCGCTGAGATTAGCAGCGGAAATGGCAGATGATTATGAATTAGTTCATAAATCAAAGATTGGTTTCCGACATCAGTTTCAGCCGGTGAGGGATAGAAACTGGGGACATGAGAAATACGCAAGTGGTAAAGGTAAAGGTGATCTGATGGGAGATAATAAAGAGAGTGTACCTCAGATTAAAAAAGAAATCCAGGAGGGTGGAAAATAAATGAAAAGTTTCAGATGTTTTCACTGTAATAAACTAGGCCATGTAAAATCACAGTGTGGGTGGTTGAAGAAAAGCACTGGGAAGGCTGATGTGGTAAAACAGGATAAGACAGTAGGGGTTGTTAGAGTGGTAAAGGAAAGCCCAAGGGAAGCGAAGGAGGTGCAAACGATTGTACAGCCTGTTCAAGAAGTAATTGTTAAGAAGGTGCCAGATGTCTTTAAAGAATTTACTTGTGTGGGTAACGTTTACTCATGTGTATCAGGAGGAGCAGGTAAAGAAGTCACAATTTTAAGAGATACAGGGGCTAGTCAATCTTTAATGGTAAGAGATGAGGAATTATGTAGTTTGGGAAGAATGTTGCCAGAAAAGATGGTGATATGTGGAATTCAGGGTGAGAGGAGTAGCATTCCATTATATAAGGTAAGGTTGGAAAGTCCAGTGAAGAGTGGTTTACATAGATTACATAGAATTTACAGTGCAGAATGAGGTCATTCGGCCCATCGAGTCTGCACCGGCTCTTGGAAAGAGCATCCTACCCAAGGTCCACACCTCCACCCTATCCCCATAACCCAGTAACCCCATCTAATCCCCATAACTCAGTAACCCCACCCAACACTAAGGGCAATTTTGGACACTATGGGCAATTTAGCATGGCCAATCCACCTAACCCGCACAGCTTTGGACTGTGGGAGGAAACCGGAGCACCCGGAGGAAACCCACGCACACACGGGGAGAATGCGCAGACTCCGCACAGACAGTGACCCAAGCCGGGAATCGAACCTGGGACCTTGGAACTGTGAAGCAATTGTGCTATCC
Source organism: Scyliorhinus torazame (assembly GCF_047496885.1). Lineage (NCBI taxonomy): Eukaryota > Metazoa > Chordata > Chondrichthyes > Carcharhiniformes > Scyliorhinidae > Scyliorhinus > Scyliorhinus torazame. Next base: position 64,055,739 of record NC_092727.1, on the reverse strand, counting down.
ACAATGCTACCGTGCTGCCCTGGTGAAGTGGTAGTAGGAGTAACAGATAAACTATCTTGTCCAGGAATACAGTTTATATTGGGTAATGATATAGCTGGATCGCAGGTGAGAGTGATGCCTACTGTGGTTGATAAGCCAGTAGCAAATCAGTCAATTGAAGTGTTGAAGGACGAATATCCTGGGATTTTTCCGGATTGTGTAGTAACAAGGTCGCAAAGTCACAGGTTAAGACAAGAGGAGAAATCAAAGACTGAAGATGAAGTTGAAGTGCAATTATCAGAAACAATTTTTGATCAGATGGTTGAAAAAGAACAAGAACAGGTGGAGGATGGGGATGATATTTTTAGTTCAGGAAAATTGGCGGAGTTAAGATGTAGAAATAAAACGGATATATCAGAAAGCATATACGGAATAGGAATCTGAGAGGAGACCAGAGTATTATTACTGTAAAAATGATGTCTTGATGAGAAAATGGAGACCCGTACATATGCAGGCAGATGAAAAGTGGGCAGAGGTTCATCAAGTAGTATTGCCGGTAGGGTATAGAAAGGAGGTGTTGCGAGTTGCACATGAGGTACCAGTGGGAGGTCATTTGGGAATAAGGAAAACTCAAGCTAAAATCCAGAAACATTTTTATTGGCCTGGACTACAAAAGATGTAGTTAAATTTTGTCAATCATTTCACACATGTCAAGTGATAGGGAAACCTCAAGCAGTGATAAAACCAGCGCCCTTAATGCCCATTCCAGCATTTGAGGAACCTTTTACAAGGGTCCTAATCGATTGTGTAGGACCGCTTCCTAAAACAAAAAGTGGGAATCAATATCTTTTGACTATAATGGATGTGTCTACTAGGTTTCCAGAGGCCATTACAGTACGTAATATTACAGCTAAAAGGATTATGGAGGAGTTACTTGAATTCTTTACTCGATATGGACTACCCACAGAAATTCAATCGGATCAAGGAACAAATTTTACTTCAAAGTTATTCAAAGAAGTTATGGATAGCTTAGGAATAAAACAATTTAAATCAACTGCGTACCATCCAGAATCGCAGGGAGCATTAGAAAGGTGGCATCAGACATTAAAGACAATGTTGAGGGCGTATTGTCAAGATTATCCAGAGGATTGGGATAAAGGAATCCCATTCGTATTGTTTGCAATTATGGATGCACATAATGAGTCTATCAAATTTAGTCCTTTTGAACTAATGTTTGGTCATGAGGTAAGAGGACCACTTAAATTAATGAAGGAAAAATTGGTGGGTGAGAAATCGGAAATTACACTATTGGATTACGTGTCAAATTTTAGGGAACAATTAAATAGTGTAGGTGAATTGGCTAGACAACATTTGAAAGTTGCACAAAATGTGATGAAACGGGTAGCGGACAAGAAATCCAAAGGTCGTAGTTTTGCCAGTGGGGATAAAGTTTTAGTGTTGTTACCAGTGGTAGGGGAGCCTTTAAAAGCTAGGTTTTGTGGCCCGTATCAGATTGAAAGGAAATTAAGTGAGGTGAATTATGTGGTAAAAACACCAGATAGAAGGAAGACTCACCGAGTGTGTCATGTCAATATGCTTAAAAGGTACTTTGAAAGGGAAGGAGAGAAAAAGGAGGTTTTAATGATTCTAACTCAAAGTGACGAACCAAATCTAGATGACTGTGAATTTGACATACCTCAAATTAAATTGGAAAATGAAGATGTTCTTAAAAATTGGGATGAATTGTTAAGTTACCTTCCAGAGGAAAAACAAACTGACCTGAAAGAGTTATTGATATCACATGGGCAAGTTTGTAGAGATAAATTGGGAAGTACTAAAATGGCTACACACGATGTAGATGTGGGAAATCCTGTTCCTATCAAACAACATCCATATCGACTTAACCCTTTAAAATTGGCACACGTTAACAGAGAGATTGAGAGTATGCTGAAGAATGGCATAATTGAAGTGGGTTGCAGCCAATGGAGCTCACCCATAGTGATGGTACCTAAACCAGATGGTACCCAACGGTTGTGTGTGGACTATCGAAAGGTGAATGCAGTTACAAGAACGGACTCTTATCCTATCCTACGTTTGGAGGATTGCATTGAGAAAGTGGGACAATCTGCTTTTATTTCCAAATTGGATTTACTGAAAGGTTACTGGCAAGTACCTATATCTGAAAGGGCGAAGGAGATTTCAGCTTTTGTGACTCCAGATGGTATATACCAGTTCAAAGTTATGCCGTTTGGCATGAAAAACGCCCCAGCAACATTTCAACGGTTAACTAATACAGTCGTTTCAGGATTACCCAATTGTGCGGTATACATCGACGATCTGGTAGTTTTCAGCCAGACATGGAAAGAACATTTAAAACATCTGAGGGAGTTATTTGATCGACTTCAGGAGGCGGGTTTGGTGATAAACCGAGCCAAAAATGAATTTGGAAAAGCCCAAGTCACTTTCCTTGGCCATACAATCGGACAGGGTCGACTGGTCCCACGGGATGTGAAATCGAAAGTTATTGGGGAGTTTGCAATACGCTCGACACGACGGGAAATAATGCGATTTCTTGGTATGAGTGGATTGTACCGGAAATTTGTACCAAATTTTAGCAGTGTGGTCGCTCCACTGACGGACTTGCTCAAGAAACGTAACAAATTCCAGTGGACAGCAGAGTGTCAACAGGCATTTGACGGTCTGAAGGCTGTGTTAACTACTGCTCCTGTGTTAGTCATCCCAGATTATACCAAACCCTTCAAAGTGGCTGTTGATGCGAGCGATGTGGGCGTAGTTGCGGTGCTTCTACAAGACGACGACGAAGGGCTAGAGCGGCCTTTTGGTTATTTTTCAAAGAAATTGAATTCTCACCAGAAAAAGTATTTGACGATTGAGAAGGAAACTTTGAGTTTGGTGCTGGCTTTGCAACATTTTCACATTTATGTGACCAGCAATCCATCTGACACCATTATATATACGGATCATAATCCTTTGACGTTTTTGGAGCGATTCTGGAATAACAATGCAAAGCTGTTTCGCTGGAGTTTGTTGTTACAGTCATTTCATTTACAAATAGCACATGTGGCAGGACGGGAAAATGTGATAGCCGATGCTTTGTCACGAATGTGATCAATTGAGAAGGATTTTGGTTGGAGGAAGAATAACAAAGAAAAATGGATTATATTATTCTACCTATTTGCATGTGTTGTTTTTTTTTAAAAACGAAAATGTATATTTACTGTGTACATTTCTTAGTGGATGGTGCAAAAGTGAAAAATGAAACCATCTTGAAGTTGATGGTTTATTTCTTTTTCTTGGAGAAGGTGTCATTTGAGAGTACTTTTAAGACATGGATGTTTAAGCAATGTACCTTTAAGAAAACAGTGATGTCAGAGAGTGGGTGGGGCTGAGGTCAGGTCAGCCATTTTGCAGTTTAGTTTTGCAGGTTTTTAGATTCAGTTTTGAAAAGAGCTGGGTGTGTGTCTGTGTTTTGCAGTGAGCTGGATCTCTGCCATGAAAGACTATCTCTGGATCATTTGGGTGATTTAAACTTATAATAGTGAAGCCTTTAACCTGATGTGATTTTGTTTAAAGGTGTTAAGTCTCTTGGAAGTTTGAAGGAACCTTTTGAGGAATTAATTACTGTTGCAATATTTTCTGAGTTATCTTTGAAGTAAGGGGTGTTAAGAGATCCAATGTTTATTTAAGATGTTAAGCTGAGTTCATGGAATAAACAGTGCTTTGTGTTTAAAAACCCACGTGTCCATAATTGTAATCCCACACCTAGGGAAAAAGCCGTGTGCTAGGAAAAGCAACAAATCCATTAAAGGGAGAGGTTGGTTGAACTCCATGATACATTTTGGGGTTCTGAAAACGCCTCCCCATAACACGCCTTGTAACAGCTACATCCACCCGAGGAAAAAGTCGTTGAACGTCCACTCTATCTATCCCTCTCATCATCTTATACACCTCAATTAAGTCACCTCTTATCCTCCTTCGCTCCAATGAGAAAAGCCCTAGCTCCCTCAACCTTTCCTCATAAGACCTACCCTCCAATCCAGGCAGCATCCTGGTAAATCTCCTTTGCACCCTTTCCAATGTTTCCATATCCTTCATATAATGAGGTGACCAGAACTGCACACAATACTCCAAATGTGGTCTAACCAAGGTCTTGTACAGTTGCAGCATAACCTCACGGCTCTTAAACTCAATCCCCCTGTTAATAAATGCTAACACACTATAAGCTTTCTTCACGGCTCTATCCACTTGGGTGGCAACTTTCAGAGATCTATGGACATGAACTCCGAGATCTCTCTCCTCCTCCACATTCTTCAGAACCCTGCCGTTAACCCTGTAATCCGCATTCAAATTTGTCCTGCCAAAATGAATCAAACTCCATCTGCCACTTTTCAGCCCAGCTCTACATCCTATCAATGTCTCTTTGCAGCCTACAACAGTCCTCCACATTATCCACTATTCCACCAATCTTGGTGTCATCAGCAAATTAACTCCACCCTACCTTTTTGGACACTAAGGGGAAATTTTGCATGGCCAATCGACCTAACCTGTACATCTTTGGAACTTGGGGAGAAAACCCATGCAGACACGGGGAGAAAGAGCAAACTCCACACAGACAGTGAACCCCAGTCCCTGGCGCTGTGAGGCAACTTGGCCAACATGCCAGCCCAACTTGCAGCGGACTGGGTGATCTCCAGCAGGAATTCATTAATTGGGAATTGGTGATTTATGGTGACCTTTGGTGGAGCTTGGAGATGTACGGTGGGGGCTCAGGGATTTGTAATGATTTCCAGAGGTGGCTCAGCAATTTCCGATGATGTCCAATGGGAGCATGGTGATTTCTGATGATTTCCAACAGGGGCTCAGTGATTACCAGTTGTGTTTGATTATTTTGGGTGGGAGTTCGGTGATTTCTGTCAAAATTCAATGATTCAATGACGTCACAGATTTGACGTCGCAGGAGGGGGCCAGTGTTCAGGTAGGTGGTTTGAAGTGTGTCTACTTCAATGCCAGGAGTATACGAAACAAGGTAGGGGAACTGGCAGCATGGGTTGGTACCTGGGACTTCGATGTTGTGGCCATTTCGGAGACATGGATAGAGCAGGGACAGGAATGGATGTTGCAGGTTCCGGGGTTTAGGTGTTTTAGTAAGCTCAGAGAAGGAGGCAAAAGAGGGGGAGGTGGGGGAGGTGTGGCGCTGCTAGTCAAGAGCAGTATTACGGTGGTGGAGAGGATGCTAGATGGGGACTCTTCTTCCGAGGTAGTATGGGCTGAAGTTAGAAACAGGAAAGGAGGGGTCACCCTGTTGGGAGTTTTTTATAGGCCTCCTAATAGATCTAGGGATGTAGAGGAAAGGATGGCGAAGATGATTCTGGATAAGAGCGAAAGTAACAGGGTAGTTATTATGGGAGACTTTAACTTTCCAAATATTGACTGGAAAAGATATAGTTCGAGTACAATAGATGGGTCGTTTTTTGTACAGTGTGTGCAGGAGGGTTTCCTGAAACAATATGTTGACAGGCCAACAAGAGGCGAGGCCACGTTGGATTTGGTTTTGGGTAATGAACCAGGCCAGGTGTTGGATTTGGAGGTAGGAGAGCACTTTGGGGACAGTGACCACAATTCGGTGACGTTTACGTTAATGATGGAAAGGGATAAGTATACACCGCAGGGCAAGAGTTATAGCTGGGGGAAGGGCAATTATGATGCCATTAGACGTGACTTGGGGGGGATAAGGTGGAGAAGTAGGCTGCAAGTGTTGGGCACACTGGATAAGTGGAGCTTATGTACCGGTCAGGCAGGGAGGAAGGCGTCGAGCGAGGGAATCGTGGTTTACCAAGGAAGTGGAATCTCTTGTTAAGAGGAAGAAGGAGGCCTATGTGAAGATGAGGTGTGACATTTCAGTTGGGGCGATGGATAGTTACAAGGTAGCGAGGAAGGATCTAAAGAGAGAGCTAAGAAGAGCAAGGAGGGGACATGAGAAGTATTTGGCAGGAAGGATCAAGGAAAACCCAAAAGCTTTCTATAGGTATGTCAGGAATAAGCGAATGACTAGGGAAAGAGTAGGACCAGTCAAGGACAGGGATGGGAAATTGTGTGTGGAGTCTGAAGATACTAAACGAATATTTTTCGTCAGTATTCACTCAGGAAAAAGAGAATGTTGTGGAGGAGAATGCTGAGCCCCAGGCTAATAGAATAGATGGCATTGAGGTACGTAGGGAAGAGGTGTTGGCAATTCTGGACAGGCTGAAAATAGATAAGTCCCCGGGACCTGATGGGATTTATCCTTGGATTCTCTGGGAGGCCAGGGAAGAGATTGCTGGACCTTTGGCTTTGATTTTTATGTCATCATTGGCTACAGGAATAGTGCCAGAGGACTGGAGGACAGCAAATGTGGTCCCTTTGTTCAAAAAGGGGAGCAGAGACAACCCCGGCAACTATAGACCGGTGAGCCTCACGTCTGTAGTGGGTAAAGTCTTGGAGGGGATTATAAGAGACAAGATTTATAATCATCTAGATAGGAATAATATGATCAGGGATAGTCAGCATGGCTTTGTGAAGGGTAGGTCATGCCTCACAAACCTTATTGAGTTCTTTGAGAAGGTGACTGAACAGGTAGATGAGGGTAGAGCAGTTGATGTGGTGTATATGGATTTCAGCAAAGCGTTTGATAAGGTTCCCCACGGTAGGTTATTGCAGAAAATACGGAGGCTGGGGATTGAGGGTGATTTAGAGATGTGGATCAGAAATTGGCTAGCTGAAAGAAGACAGAGGGTGGTGGTTGATGGGAAATGTTCAGAATGGAGTACAGTCACAAGTGGAGTACCACAAGGATCTGTTCTGGGGCCGTTGCTGTTTGTCATTTTTATCAATGACCTAGAGGAAGGCGCAGAAGGGTGGGTGAGTAAATTTGCAGACGATACTAAAGTCGGTGGTGTTGTCGATAGTGTGGAAGGATGTAGCAGGTTACAGAGGGATATAGATAAGCTGCAGAGCTGGGCTGAGAGGTGGCAAATGGAGTTTAATGTAGAGAAGTGTGAGGTGATTCACTTTGGAAGGAATAACAGGAATGCGGAATATTTGGCTAATGGTAAAGTTCTTGAAAGTGTGGATGAGCAGAGGGATCTAGGTGTCCATGTACATAGATCCCTGAAAGTTGCCACCCAGGTTGATAGGGTTGTGAAGAAGGCCTATGGAGTGTTGGCCTTTATTGGTAGAGGGATTGAGTTCCGGAGTCAGGAGGTCATGTTGCAGCTGTACAGAACTCTGGTACGGCCGCATTTGGAGTATTGCGTACAGTTCTGGTCACCGCATTATAGGAAGGACGTGGAGGCTTTGGAGCGGGTGCAGAGGAGATTTACCAGGATGTTGCCTGGTATGGAGGGAAAATCTTATGAGGAAAGGCTGATGGACTTGAGGTTGTTTTCGTTGGAGAGAAGAAGGTTAAGAGGAGACTTAATAGAGGCATACAAAATGATCAGGGGGTTGGATAGGGTGGACAGTGAGAGCCTTCTCCCGCGGATGGAAATGGCTGGCACGAGGGGACATAACTTTAAACTGAGGGGTAATAGATATAGGACAGAGGTCAGAGGTAGGTTCTTTACGCAAAGAGTAGTGAGGCCGTGGAATGCCCTACCTGCTACAGTAGTGAACTCGCCAACATTGAGGGCATTTAAAAGTTTATTGGATAAACATATGGATGATAATGGCATAGTGTAGGTTAGATGGCCTTTGTTTCGGTGCAACATCGTGGGCCGAAGGGCCTGTACTGCGCTGTATTGTTCTATGTTCTATTCCAGTGAGTGCTCGGTGAATTCTGGGGATTTCCGGTAGGGACACAGTGGTGTCAAGTGGGACTTGGTGATTTCAGACGGGACCCAGTTATTTGTGGCACTTGACTCAGTAATTTCCAGTGTTGACTCAGTGATTTCTTTTTTTTCGCGAAACTGAGAGTAGTCAATTATTTCTTTTTCCAATTAATGGGCAATTTAGTGTGGCCAATCCACTTAACCTGCACATCTTTGGGTTGTGGGGGTGAAACCCACACAGCCACGGGGAGAATGTGTTGTCTCAGTGATTTCTGATGAGCCTCGGTGATTTCCAGCAAGGTCCTGGTGATTTATGATGGACCCACAGATTTCTGGCAGGGATTCGGTGAATTTTAGCATTAACACGGTCAGCGATTTCCAGCAATAGATGGAGATTTCTGGTGAAAATCAGTGATTTCTGGTGCCACTCGATAATTTCCGGTGCCATTAGGTAATTTCCGGTGTCACTTGATGACGTCTGGCGACTTGGTAATTTCTGGAGATACTTGGCAATTTCCAGCGACACTCGGACATTTCCAGCGACACTTGGCAATTTCCAGTGGGGACTTGGTGATTTCTGCTGGGGATTCGGTGATTTCCAGTAGGCACCCAATGATTTTCAAAGACACTCAGTGATTTTTGGTGGGACAGTGGTGATTTTGGGCAACACTCGGTGATTTCTGGTGACAGCTGGTGATTTTGGCAACATTCGGAAATTTTCAGTGACACTCAATGAATTCCGGTGTCATTAGGTAATTTCCGGAGTCACTTGATAATTTGTGGCAACACTCGGTGACATTCGGCAATTCACTGCGACACACGATGATTTCCGGTGATGATTTCTGTGATTTCCAGTGATACTCTGTGATTTCTGGCGATGACCCAGTAATTTCCGGTGAGGATTCTGCAATGCCGGCGAGGATTTGGTCATTTCTGGAGATACATTGCAATTTCCAGTGCCACTCAGCAATTTCTGGCAACGTGTGGCGATTTCCGTTGATATGTGGCAATTTCCAGTGACACTGTGATTTCCGGCAGGGACTCGGTGATTTAAGGAAGGATTCTGTGATTTCCGGTGACACTCTGTGATTTCCAGCAGGGATTGTGATTTCTGGTGACACTGGTTTCCAGCTGGGATTCAGTGATTTCCAGCAGGGATTTGGTGATTTCCAGCAGGGATTTGGTGATTTCCAACAGGGACCTAGTGATTTCTGGTGATAAGCGGTATTTTTTGGTGACACTCAATGGAAGGATCAATAACCAAGTAGCTTAGATTTAAGATGTGGGGATTTGAGGAAAAACCTTTTCACCGAGAGGGCGATGGGAACCTGGAACTCATTGCCTGAAAGGGCGATAGAAGCGGGAACCCTCACAACATTACAGAAGTATTTAGATCACGTTTGAAATGACATAGCATACAAGGCTACTGACCAGATGCTGGAAAATGGGATTAGAAAAGATAAGTGCTTGATGACCGGCTCAAATTTGACGGACGGAAGGGCTATCCTGGAAAACACGACTCGGTAATTTCCGGCGCGGACTCGGGTATTTCCGGATGGACTCGGTGTTTACCGGTCTTTCCGAACGGAGAATCGGGTATTTCCGGTGAAGACTCGGGTGTTTCCGGCGGAGACGCTGTCGTGCTGTCCGGACCCGGTGACTGTTGAAATTTGAATCTCGGGCCTCGGGCTCTGTGATGAGAATCCGCGCCGCTCGGCACACACTCACTCCCAGACCATGACAGTGCTTCAGGAACCAGTTCAGGTAAACACGGCTCGTCCTCCCGCTCCCAGGCCGGGACCCGACGCCCGCCCCCAGGCCGGGACCCGACGCCCGCCCCCAGGCCGGGACCCGACGCCCGCCCCCAGGCCGGGAGCCCGCTCGCAGGCCGGCTACGGCTGTGTGTGGTTTTGGCGGGGGTGGGGGAAAGAGAGTGACTGTGTTTGGGGGAGGGGGAGAGTGTGACTGTTTGGGGGAGGGGGAAAGAGTGTGACTGTGTTTGGGGGGAGGGGGAGAGTGTGATTGTGTTTGGGGGAGAGTGTGACTGTTTGGGGGGAGGGGGAGAGTGTGACTGTGTTTGGGGGGAGGGGGAGAGTGTGACTGTGTTTGGGGGGAGGGAGAGTGTGACTGTGTTTGGGGGGAGGGGGAGTGTGACTGTGTTGGGGGGGAGGGGGAGTGTGACTGTGTTGGGGGGGAGGGGGAGTGTGACTGGGTTGGGGGGGAGGGGGAGTGTGACTGGGTTGGGGGGGAGGGGGAGTGTGACTGGTTGGGGGGGAGGGGGAGTGTGACTGGTTGGGGGGGAGGGGGAGTGTGACTGGTTTGGGGGAGGGGGAGTGTGACTGTGTTTGGGGGAGGGGGAGTGTGACTGTGTTTGGGGGAGGGGGAGTGTGACTGTGTTTGGGGGGAGGGGGAGTGTGACTGTGTTTGGGGGGAGGGGGAGTGTGACTGTGTTTGGGGGGAGGGGGAGAGTGTGACTGTGTTTGGGGGGAGGGGGAGAGTGTGACTGTGTTTGGGGGGAGGGGGAGAGTGTGACTGTGTTTGGGGGAGGGGGAGAGTGTGACTGTGTTTGGGGGAGGGGGAGAGTGTGACTGTGTTTGGGGGAGGGGGAGAGTGTGACTGGGGGAGGGGGAGAGTGGCTGTGTTTAGGGGAGGGGGAGTGTGACTGTTTGGGGGAGGGGAAGGGGGAGTGTGACTGTTTGGGGAAGGGGGAGTGTGACTGTTTGGGGGGGAGGGGGAGAGTGTGACTGTGTTGGGGGGGAGGGGGAGAGTGTGACTCTGGGGGAGGGGGAGAGTGTGACTGTGTTTGGGGGAGGGGGAGAGTGTGACTTTGGGGGAGGGGGAGAGTGTGACTGTTTGGGTGAGGGGGAGAGTGTGACTGTTTGGGTGAGGGGGAGAGTGTGACTGTTTGGGTGAGGGGGAGAGTGTGACTGTGTTTGGGGGAGGGGGAGAGTGTGGCTGTGTTTAGGGGAGGGGGAGAGTGTGGCTGTGTTTAGGGGAGGGGGAGTGTGACTGTTTGGGGGAGGGGGGTGTGACTGTTAGGGGGAGGGGAGTGTGACTGTTTGGGGGAGGGGAGTGTGACTGTTTGGGGGAGGGGAGTGTGACTGTTTGGGGGAGGGGAGTGTGACTGTTTGGGGGAGGGGAGTGTGACTGTTTGGGGGAGGGGAGTGTGACTGTTTGGGGGAGGGGAGTGTGACTGTTTGGGGGAGGGGAGTGTGACTGTTTGGGGGAGGGGAGTGTGACTGTTTGGGGGAGGGGAGTGTGACTGTTTGGGGGAGGGGAGTGTGACTGTTTGGGGAAGGGGGAGTGTGACTGTTTGGGGAAGGGGGAGTGTGACTGTGTTTGGGGGGAGGGGGAGAGTGTGACTGTTTGGGGGAGGGGGAGAGTGTGACTGTTTGGGGAGGGGGAGAGTGTGACTGAGTTTGGGGGAGGGGGAGAGTGTGGCTGTGTTTGGGGGGAGGGGGAGAGTGACTCTGGGGGAGGGGGAGAGTGTGACTGTGTTTGGGGGAGTGGGCGAGTGACTGGGGGAGTGGGCGAGTGACTGTGTTTGGGGGAGGGGGAGAGTGTGACTGGGGGAGGGGGAGAGTGTGACTGTGTTTGGGGGGAGGGGGAGAGTGTGACTTTGGGGGGAGGGGGAAGAGTGTGACTGTGTTTGGGGGGAGGGGGAGAGTGTGACTGTGTTTGGGGGGAGGGGGAGAGTGTGACTGTTTGGGGGGGAGGGGGAGAGTGTGACTGGGGGAGGGGGAGAGTGTGACTATTTGGGGGAGGGGGCGAGTGTGACTGTTTGGGGGAAGAGTGACTGTTTGGGGGAGGGGGCGAGTGTGACTGTGTTTGGGGGAGGGGGGGAGTGGGCGAGTGTGACTGGGGAAGGGGGAGAGTGTGGCTGTGTTTAGGGGAGGGGGAGTGTGACTGTTTGGGGGAGGGGGAGTGTGACTGTTTGGGGGAGGGGGAGTGTGACTGTGTTTGGGGGAGGGGGAGTGTGACTGTGTTTGGGGAAGGGGGAGTGTGACTGTGTTTGGGGAAGGGGGAGTGTGACTGTGTTTGGGGAAGGGGGAGTGTGACTGTGTTTGGGGGAGGGGGAGTGTGTGACTGTTTGGGGGAGGGGGAGTGTGACTGTTTGGGGGAGGGGGAGAGTGTGACTGTTTGGGGGGAGGTGACGGTGGGGAGAGAGTGTGACTGTGTTTGGGGAGGGGGCGAGTGTGACTGTTGGGGAGTGGGTGAGTGTGACTGTATTTGGGGGAGGGGAGAGTGGACTGTGTTTGGGGAGGGGAGAGTGTGACTGTGTTGGGGGAGGGGGAGAGTGTGACTGTGTTTGGGGAGGGGGAGAGTGACGTGTTTGGGGAGGGGGAGAGTGGGACGGTGGAGAGTGTGACTGTTTGGGGAGGGGAGAGTGGCTGTAGGAGGGGAGTGTGACTGGTTTGGGGGAGGGGAGTGTGACTGTTTGGGGAGGGGGAGTGTCACTGTTGTTGGGGAGGGAGTGTGGACTGTTTGGGGAGGGGAGAGTGTGACTTGGATTGGGGACGCGTTGGGGGAGGAGAGTGACTGCGTTTAGGGCGGGAGGAGGTGACTGCGTGGGAGGGGAGAGAGTGCGTTTGGGGGAGGGGAGAGAGTGCGTTTGGGGAGGGGAGAGTGAGTGCGTTTGGGAGGGGAGAGTGTGACTGCTTTTGGGGGAGGGGAGAGTGTGACTGCGTTTGGGGGGAGGGGGGAGAGTGTGGCTGCGTTTGGGGGGGGAGGGGGAGTGTGGCTGCGTTTGGGGGAGGAGGAGTGTGGGGCTGCGTTTGGGGGGAGGGGGAGTGTGTGGCTGCGTTGGGGGGGGAAAGAGTGTTGCTGCGTTTGGGGGAGGGGGAAGAGTGTGGCTGTGTTTGCGGGGGAGAGAGAGTGACTGCGGGGGGGAGAGAGCGTGAGTGACTGGGGGGGTGACTTGGGGGGGGTTAATGGCTGTTTGGTGGGGGGTTGGGGTGGTAAAGACTTGTTTGGGGGTGGTAATTACTTGTTTGGTGGGGGTGGAGGGGTAATGACTGTCGTTGGGTGGGGGGGTGAAGGGGGGTAATGATTGTTGTTGGGTGGGGTGGGTAATGACTTGTTTGGTGGGGGGGGGTAATGACTTGTTTGGCGGGGGGGTGATGACTGACTTGTTTGGTGGGGGGAAATGACTTGTTTGGTGGGGGGGGGAATGACTTTGGTGGGGGGGGCAAATGACTGTTGTTTGGTGGGGGGGATGACTTGTTTGGGGGGGGGAAATGACTATTGTTTGGTGGGGGGGAAATTACTATTGTTTGGTGGGGGGGGAATGACTATTGTTTGGTGGGGGGGAATGACTATTGTTTGGTGGGGGGGGAATGACTATTGTTTGGTGGGGGGAGAAATGACAATTGTTTGGTGGGGGGGGGAATGACAATTGTTTGGTGGGGGGGATGACAATTGTTTGGTGGGGGGGCAAATGACTATTGTTTGGTGGGGGGGGGAAATGACTTGTTTGGTGGGGGGGGAAATGACTATTGTTTGGTGGGGGGGGAAATGACTATTGTTTGGTGGGGGGGGAAATGACTATTGTTTGGTGGGGGGGAAATGACTATTGTTTGGTGAGGGGGAAATGACTATTGTTTGGTGGGGGGGAAATGACAATTGTTTGGTGGGGGGGTGAAATGACTATTGTTTGGTGGGGGGGGAAATGACTATTGTTTGGTGGGGGGGGAAATGACTATTGTTTGGTGGTGGGGTGGGAAATGACTATTTGGTGGGGGGGGGGGAAATGACTATTGTTTGGTGGGGGGGGGGAAATGACTATTGTTTGGTGGGGGGGGGAAATGACTATTGTTTGGTGGGGGGGGGAAATGACTATTGTTTGGTGGGGGGGGGGAAATGACTATTGTTTGGTGGGGGGGGGAAATGACTATTGTTTGGTGGGGGGGGGAAATGACTATTGTTTGGGGGGGGAAATGACTATTGTTTGGTGGGGGGGGAAATGACTATTGTTTGGTGGTGGGGCGTAATGAGTGTTGTTTGGGGGGGGGGGTAATGGCTGTTTGGTGGTGGGGGGTAATGACTGTTGTTTGGTGTTTGGGGGGGGTAATTACAGTTGTTTGGGGGGGTAATTACTGTTGTTTGGTGTTTAGGGGGGTAATGACTGTTGTTTGGTGGTGGGGGGTAATGACTGTTGTTTGGTGGTGGGGGGTAATGACTGTTGTTTTGGTGGTGGGGGTAATGACTGTTGTTTTGGTGGTGGGGGGTAATGACTGTTTGGTGTGGGAGGGTGAGTAATGCCTGTTGTATGGTGGTGGGGGTAATGACAGTTTGGTGGGGGATAGGCGGTAATGACTGTTGTTTGGTGGGGGGTAATGACTGTAGTTTGGGGTGGGTGGGTAATGACTGTTGATTGGTGGGGGTGTAGGGGGTTAATGACTGCTGTTTGGTTGGGGTGGGGCTTAATGACTTGTGGGCAGTAATGACTTTGGGTGGCAGGTGGGGGGTAATGACTGCTTGGTGAGGGCGGTGGGGGGGTAATGACTGTAGTTTGTTGTGGGGGTGAGGGTGTTAATGACTGTAGTTTGGTGTGGGGGTGGGTGGGGGGGTACTGACATGTTTGGTGCGGCGGGGTGAGGTGTAATGACTGTTGTTTGGTGGGAGGTCAGGGGGGTAATGACTGTTTGGTGGGAGATGAGGGGGGGTAATGACTTGTTTGGTGGGGGGTGAGAGGGGTAATGACTTGTTTGGTGAGGGGGGTATTAGCTGTTTGGTGAGGGTGGTAATGACTTGTTTGGTGTGGGGGTGAGGGGGTTAATGACTAGTTTGGTGTGGGAGTGGGTGGGGGGGGTACTGACTTGTTTGGTGGGGCGGGGTGAGAGATAATGACTGTTGTTTGGTGGGAGGTGAGGGGGGTAATGACTGTTGTTTGGTGGGAGATGAGGGGGGTAATGACTTGTTTGGTGGGGGGGTGAGAGGGGTAATGACTTGTTTGGGAGGGGGGGTATTAGCTGTTTGGTGAGGGTGGTAATGACTTGTTTGGTGGGGGGGTGAGGGGAGTAATGACTTGGGTGAGGTGGGTAATGACTGGTGGGGGGGTGCGGAGGTAATGACTTGTTTGATGGGGGTAATGACTGTTTGGTGGGGGGGGGGTACTGACTTTTTTGTGGGTGGGGTGGGGGAGTAATGAATGTTTGGTGGGAGGGTAATGACTTGTTTGGTGTGGGGTATTGACTTTGGTGGGGTGGGATGGCGGGTAATGACTGTTGTTTGGTGGGGGAGGGGTAATGACTGTAGTTTGGTGGGGAGGGTAATGACTGTCGTTTGCGAGGGGCGTGGTGTGGAAATGACACGTTTGCTGGGGGTGGTTGGGGGGGTAATGACTTGTTTGCTGGGGTGGGGGGGTAATGAGGTTGTTTGAGGGGCGGGGGGCAATGACTTGTTTGGTGGGGGCGGGGTAATGACTTGTTTGGTGGGGGCGGGGTAATGACTTGTTTGGTGGCGGAGTAATGACTGTTTTTTGGTGGCGGGTAATGACTTTTTTGGTGGCGGGTAATGACTGTTTGGTGGGGGAGTAATGACTGTTTGGTGGGGGAGTAATGACTGTTGTTTGGTGGCGGAGTAATGACTGTTGTTTGGTGGGGGAGTAATGACTGTTTGGTGGCGGAGTAATGACTGTTGTTTGGCGGCGGAGTAATGACTGTTGTTTGGCGGCGGAGTAATGACTGTTGTTTGGCGGCGGAGTAATGACTGTTGTTTGGCGGCGGAGTAATGACTGTTGTTTGGCGGCGGAGTAATGACTGTTGTTTGGCGGCGGAGTAATGACTGTTGTTTGGCGGCGGAGTAATGACTGTTGTTTGGCGGCGGAGTAATGACTGTTGTTTGGCGGCGGAGTAATGACTGTTGTTTGGCGGCGGAGTAATGACTGTTGTTTGGCGGCGGAGTAATGACTGTTGTTTGGCGGCGGAGTAATGACTGTTGTTTGGCGGCGGAGTAATGACTGTTGTTTGGCGGCGGAGTAATGACTGTTGTTTGGCGGCGGAGTAATGACTGTTGTTTGGCGGCGGAGTAATGACTGTTGTTTGGCGGCGGAGTAATGACTGTTGTTTGGCGGCGGAGTAATGACTGTTGTTTGGCGGCGGAGTAATGACTGTTGTTTGGCGGCGGAGTAATGACTGTTGTTTGGCGGCGGAGTAATGACTGTTGTTTGGCGGCGGAGTAATGACTGTTGTTTGGCGGCGGAGTAATGACTGTTGTTTGGCGGCGGAGTAATGACTGTTGTTTGGCGGCGGAGTAATGACTGTTGTTTGGCGGCGGAGTAATGACTGTTGTTTGGCGGCGGAGTAATGACTGTTGTTTGGCGGCGGAGTAATGACTGTTGTTTGGCGGCGGAGTAATGACTGTTGTTTGGCGGCGGAGTAATGACTGTTGTTTGGCGGCGGAGTAATGACTGTTGTTTGGCGGCGGAGTAATGACTGTTGTTTGGCGGCGGAGTAATGACTGTTGTTTGGCGGCGGAGTAATGACTGTTGTTTGGCGGCGGAGTAATGACTGTTGTTTGGCGGCGGAGTAATGACTGTTGTTTGGCGGCGGAGTAATGACTGTTGTTTGGCGGCGGAGTAATGACTGTTGTTTGGCGGCGGAGTAATGACTGTTGTTTGGCGGCGGAGTAATGACTGTTGTTTGGCGGCGGAGTAATGACTGTTGTTTGGCGGCGGAGTAATGACTGTTGTTTGGCGGCGGAGTAATGACTGTTGTTTGGCGGCGGAGTAATGACTGTTGTTTGGCGGCGGAGTAATGACTGTTGTTTGGCGGCGGAGTAATGACTGTTGTTTGGCGGCGGAGTAATGACTGTTGTTTGGCGGCGGAGTAATGACTGTTGTTTGGCGGCGGAGTAATGACTGTTGTTTGGCGGCGGAGTAATGACTGTTGTTTGGCGGCGGAGTAATGACTGTTGTTTGGCGGCGGAGTAATGACTGTTGTTTGGCGGCGGAGTAATGACTGTTGTTTGGCGGCGGAGTAATGACTGTTGTTTGGCGGCGGAGTAATGACTGTTGTTTGGCGGCGGAGTAATGACTGTTGTTTGGCGGCGGAGTAATGACTGTTGTTTGGCGGCGGAGTAATGACTGTTGTTTGGCGGCGGAGTAATGACTGTTGTTTGGCGGCGGAGTAATGACTGTTGTTTGGCGGCGGAGGGTGGGTAATGACTATTATGAGCGGGAATGACTTGTGGGGGGCAGGTGGGGGCAATGACTGTTGTTTGGTGGCGGAGTAATGACTTGTTTGGTGGCGGTGGGTGGGTAATGACTATTATGAGTGGGAATGACTTGTGGGGGGCAGGTGGGGGCAATGACTGTTGTTTGGTGGGGGGTAATGACTATAACTGGGTGGTGGGGTTAATGACTGTAGTTTGGTGTGGGGGTGGGGGATAATGACTTGTTTGGTGGGGGGATAATGACTGATGTTTGGCGGGGGGTAAAGGCTTGTTTGATGGAGGGTTAAAGACAGTTGTTTGGTGGGGAGGTGGGTTTGGGGGTACTGACTTGTTTGGTGGGGCGGGGTGAGGGGGTAATAACTTGTTGGGAGATGAGGGGGGATAATGACTTGTTTGGTGGGGGGATAATGACTGATGTTTGGAGGGGGTAAAGACTTGTTTGGTGGAGGGTTAAAGACTTGTTTGGTGGGGGGGGTGAGGGGGGTAATGACTTGTCTGGTGGGGGTAATGTCTGTTTTGTGGGGGGGGGTAATGACTTGTTTGATGTGGTAGGGTGGGTAATGATTGTTGTTTGGTGGGGGTGGGGGGGCGTAATGACTCGTTTGCTGGGAGTGGTGGTGGGGGTAATGACTTGTTTGTGGGGGTGGGGTGGCGGGTAATGAGGTTGGGGGCGGGGGGATAATGACTGGTTTTGGGGGTGGGGTGGTAAATACTGTTGTTTGGTGGGGGGGTTAAGGGGTTAATGACTTTGGTGGGGGTTGAGGGGGGTAATGACTGTTGTTTGGTGAGGGGGTAATGACTGTTGTTTTGTGAGGGGGTAATGACTGTTGTTTGGTGAGGGGGTAATGACTTTGGTGGGGGGATGCGGGTAATGACTTTTTTGTGGGGGAATGCGGAGGTGATGACTTGTTTGGTGGGGGTAAATACTGTTGTTTGGTGGGGTGGTAACTCGTTTGGTGGGGGGGTAATGACTTGGTGGGGGGGTAACGACTGTTGTTTGGTGGGGGGGGTAACGACTGTTGTTTGATGGGGGGGTAACGACTGTTGTTTGGTGGGGGGGTAACGACTGTTGTTTGGTGGGGGGGTAACGACTTGTTTGGTGGGGGGGGTAGCGACACTTGTTTGGTGGGGGGGTAGCGACTGTTGTTTGGTGGGGGGTAACGACTGTTGTTTGGTGGGGGGGGTAACGACTGTTGTTTGGTGGGGGGGGTAACGACTGTTGTTTGGTGGTGGGGGGTAACGACTGTTGTTTGGTGGTGGGGGGGGTAACGACTGTTGTTTGGTGGTGGGGGTAACGACTGTTGTTTGGTTGGGGGGGTAACGACTGTTGTTTGGTGGGGGGGGTAACGACTGGTGGGGGGGTGAGGGGGGTAGGTAGGGGGGAGGGGGTAATGACTTGGTTGGTGGGGGAGGGTGTGAGGGGGTATTGATTCTTGTTTGGTGGGGGCTGAGCGGGTTAATGACTGTTGTTTGGGGGGTTGGAGGGTAATGGCTATGGTGAGGGGCTGCGGGGTAATGCCTGTTGTTTGGTTGGGTGGGGGGGTAATGACTGGTGGGTGGGTTGAGGTGGTAATGACTGTTGTCTGGTGGGTGGGTAATGACTTGTTTGGTGGGGGGGGTAACTACTTTCATTTTGGGAGGGTAACGACTGTCGATTGGTGGGGGGGGTAACGACTGCCGTTTGGTAGGGGTAATCGACTCGTTTGGTAGGGGTTAACGACTGTCGTTTGGTGGGGGGTAATGACTCGTTTAGTAGAGTTTGGGGGGCGGGTAATGGCTCTTGTTTGGAAAGGGGCGGGTGGTGTTAACGGCTGTTGTTTGGTGGCTGGGTTGGGGGTAATGGCTGTTGTTTGGTGGGCGGGTCACGGCTGTTGTTTGGTGTGGGGGCTAATGACTGTTGTTGGGTGAGGGGGTAATGACTTATATCTGGTGGGGGGGTCATGACTTGTTTGGTGGGGGTTAATGACTTGTTTGGGGGGTTGGTGGGTAATGACTGTTCTTTGATGTGGGAGGGAGGATAATAAGTTGTTTGGTGGTGGGGGTAATGACTATGGTGAGGGGGTGGGGGTAATGCTTGTTGTTTGGTGGGTGGGGTGGGGTAGTAATGATTGTAGTTTGGTGTGGGTGTGGGGGCGTAATGACTTGATTGGTGGGGGGGTAATGACTGTTGCTTGGTGGGGGGGGGAACGACTTGTTTGGTGGGGGGGTAACGACTGCTGTTTGGTGGGGGGGTTAACGACTGTTGTTTGGTGCGGGGGGGGGTAATGACTCATTTGGGGGGGGCGTAACGGCTCTTGTTTGGTGGGGGGGCCGGGGTGATGGCTGCTGTTTGGTGAGGGTGGGGGTGTTAACGGCTGTTGTTTGGTGGGCGGATAATGGCTGTTTGGTGTGGCAGGTAATGGCTGTTTGTTGGGGGTAATGGCTGTTTGGTGCGGGCTGGGGGTAATTCCTGTTGTTTGGTGGGGCGGGTGGGGGGATAATGGCTGGTGGGATGGGTGGGGGGATAAAGCTGTTTGGTGGGGGGTGGGGGGGTAATGACTGTTGTTTGGTGGGGAGTGGTAATGAATGTTGTGTGGGGTGGGGGGGCAGAGAAGGACTGTGGGAGGGGAGAGAAGGACTGTGTTTGGTGGGGGAGAGGGAATGACTGCATTTGCGGGGGGAGAGGGAATTACTGTTTGGGGGGGGGGAGAAAATGACTTTTGGGGGTGGGGGGGTGACGATTGTTTTGGGGTGTGCGGGGGCGTAACGACTGGGGTGAGTGGAGAGTAACGACTTTAGGGGTGAGTTGGGGTAACGACTGTTTGGGGTGAGCGGGGGGTAATGACTGTTTGGGGCTGAGCGGGAGGTTAACGACTGTGTTTGGGGGTGAACAGGGGGTAACGACTGTGTTTTGTGTGAGCGGAGGGTACTGACTGTGTTTGGGGGGAGCGTGGGGTAACGACTGTGTTTGGGGGTGAGCGTGGGGTAGCGACTGTGTTTGGGGGTGAGCGGGGGGTACTGATTGTGTTTGGGGGTGATTAGGGGTAACGACTGTTTGGGGGTGAGCGGGGGTTACCAATTGTGTTTGGGGGTGAGCAGGGGAGAGTGACTGTGTTTGGGGTGGTGGAGAATGATTGTGTGCTTGGATGGTGGAGAATGATTGTGTGCTTGGATGGTTTGGGGGGGTAATTGTGTGTGTGTGTGTGTTTGGGGGGGGTCGGGGAGGAATGATTGTTCGGTGGGGTAGGGGGCTGGAATAACTGTTGGTCGTGGGGAGGAATGACTGTGTGCGTGTGTGTTTGGGGGGGATATCGGTCTGTTGGGGGGGGAGGAAGAGTGTTTGGTGGGGTCGGTGGGAGGATTGTCTGTGGATTGGATTTGTTTATTGTCACGTGTACTGAGATACAGTGAAAAGGACTGTTCTCCGTCCAACTCTGACAAATCATTCTGTGCATTTAAAGATAATACATAGGGCCAACTTAAATACACAAAGTAAATACATAGACACAGGCATCGGGTGAAGCACATAGGAATGTAGTACTACTCAGTAGAGAAGATGTGTGAAGAGATCAGATCAGTCCATAAGAACATTGTTTCAGAGTCTGGTAACAGCGAGGAAGAAGCTATTTCTGAATCTGTTAGTGCGTGTTCTCAGACATTTGTATCTCCTGCCCAATGGATTAGTGCATGTTCTCAGACTTTTGTACCTCCTGCTCGATGGGAGATGTTGGAAGAGTGAATAAGAGGGTGTCTTTGATTATGCTGCCCGCTTTCCCCAGGCAGCGGGAGGTGTAGACCGAGTCAATGGATGGGAGGCAGGTTTGTGTGATGGATTGGGCGGTGTTCATGACTCTCTGTAGTTTCTTACGGTCTTCCTTAGTTTCCTGAGAAAGTATAGGCGCTGTTTTCCTAGAATTCTGTATCATAGAATTTACAGCACAGAAGGAGGCCATTCAGCCCATCGAGTCTGCACCGGCTCTTGGAAAGAGCACCCTACCCACAGTCAACACCTCCACCTTATCCCCATAACCCAGTAACCCCACCCACCACTAAGGGCAATTTATCATGGCCAATCCACCTGACCTGCACATCTTTGGACTGTGGGAGGAAACCGGAGCACCCGGAGGAAACCCACGCAGACACGGGGAGGATGTGCAGACTCCGCACAGACAGTGACCCAGCGGGGAATCTAACCTGGGACCCTGGAGCTGTGAAGCAATTGTGCTATCCACAATGCTACCGTGCTGCCCGTTTTGCTTTCTTGGTCGTAGCGTTGACGTGGGTGTACCAGGACAGTTTGTTGGTGGTGTGCACACCTAGGAATTTGAAGCTGTCGATCATTTCCACCTCGGTCCTGTTGATGCAGACAGCGATGTGTACGATACTTTGCTTTCTGAAGACAGTGATCAGCTCTTTAGTTTTGCTCACATTGAGGGAGATGTTGTTGTCGGTTCACCACTCCACTAAGTTCTCTATCTCCCTCCTGTACTCTTGAGTCATCGTTGTTCGAGATCCGTCCCACTATGGTCACGTCGTCCGCAAACTTGTTGATGGAGTTGGAGCCAATTTTGACACGGATTGTAGGGAGTATCGTAGGGGGCTATGCACGCAACTTTGCAGTGCCCCGGTATTGAGGACTATCGTGGAGGAGGTGTTGTTTAATCTTACTGATTTGGTCAGGAAGTCGAGGACCCAGTTACAGAGTGAGGAGCCAAGTCCTAGGTTTTGAGCTTTGATATGAGCTTGTCCTGTGTTTGATATGACTTCGTGTATGGTCGGGAGTGAGGAATGACAGTGATGGGGTGAGGAATGACAGTGATGGGGTGAGGAATGACAGTGATGGGGTGAGGAATGACAGTGATGGGGTGAGGAATGACAGTGATGGGGTGAGGAATGACAGTGATGGGGTGAGGAATGACAGCGATGGGGTGGAGGAATGTCTGTGTGATGGGGTGGAGGAATGTCTGTGTGATGGGGTGGAGGAATGTCTGTGTGATGGGGTGGAGGAATGTCTGTGTGATGGGGTGGAGGAATGTCTGTGTGATGGGGTGGAGGAATGTCTGTGTGATGGGGTGGAGGAATGTCTGTGTGATGGGGTGGAGGAATGTCTGTGTGATGGGGTGGAGGAATGTCTGTGTGATGGGGTGGAGGAATGTCTGTGTGATGGGGTGGAGGAATGTCTGTGTGATGGGGTGGAGGAATGTCTGTGTGATGGGGTGGAGGAATGTCTGTGTGATGGGGTGGAGGAATGTCTGTGTGATGGGGTGGAGGAATGTCTGTGTGATGGGGTGGAGGAATGTCTGTGTGATGGGGTGGAGGAATGTCTGTGTGTTGGGGTGGAGGAATGTCTGTGTGATGGGGTGGAGGAATGTCTGTGTGATGGGGTGGAGGAATGTCTGTGTGATGGGGTGGAGGAATGTCTGTGTGATGGGGTGGAGGAATGTCTGTGTGATGGGGTGGAGGAATGTCTGTGTGATGGGGTGGAGGAATGTCTGTGTGATGGGGTGGAGGAATGTCTGTGTGATGGGGTGGAGGAATGTCTGTGTGATGGGGTGGAGGAATGTCTGTGTGATGGGGTGGAGGAATGTCTGTGTGATGGGGTGGAGGAATGTCTGTGTGTGTTAGGGTGGAGGAATGTCTGTGTGTGTTAGGGTGGAGGAATGTGTGTGTGTGTTAGGGTGGAGGAATGTGTGTGTGTGTTAGGGTGGAGGAATGTGTGTGTGTGTTAGGGTGGAGGAATGTGTGTGTGTGATGGGGTGGAGGAATGTGTGTGTGTGATGGGGTGGAGGAATGTGTGTGTGTGATGGGGTGGAGGAATGTGTGTGTGAGATGGGGTGGAGGAATGTGTGTGTGTGATGGGGTGGAGGAATGTGTGTGTGTGATGGGGCGGAGGAATGTCTGTGCATGTGATGGTGTGGAGGAATGGTTTTATCCTTCATTTTGATATTTCAGGTAAACAAAAGAGATTGGCCAGCTTTGTTAACAGGATATTTACTCTACCTTTGTTTTCATCATATCTTTTCTGCGTTCAGGCAAATCATCTGCAAGTTTGGGGGAAAAAGAGCAGAAAATCTTGCCTGTTCGGAATGTTTCTGTTGAAGTTTACCAACTTTCATGAAGGTGTTTCAAGTAGAATGGTGGGAGTGATTTTCTAGCTATGACCAGCGAAAATACCTTGAGGGAGGATTGGTCTAGACATGGACCAAAAGAAGGTTCTAGACATGGTTTGCATTTTAGCGAGCATTCTTAAGCTGTGCTGAATGAAGTATTGCTGATGACAGATTTTGCAGGTAGTGGGGACAATTTGTGGGAATCATTTTGTGTATTATACAAATCGCAAAAATTTGGTAAATTTAAATTTTCCTTAATTACATTCAGTAGAAGAAAATCGAACTATACTTTGTTCTTTGGAAATAAATTCTGAATGCCACAAAATTCTTTAGATGGAAGAGGCCCACCAGGCCAAAGGGTTGAGAAATAATGGAAAATGGGAGCCAGATATGTGACCGAATTGAGCTGGAGGTCCTTATTCCAGAACTTCATCAGATATTTTCTGGTAATTTGTCTCAGTGCTGTTTGGGGGAGCTTGCTGTGTGAAAATTGGCCACAGCTTTTCCATAGGTTCAAAAATTACTCAACTGGTCCATGGGT
Source organism: Scyliorhinus torazame (assembly GCF_047496885.1). NCBI lineage: Eukaryota > Metazoa > Chordata > Chondrichthyes > Carcharhiniformes > Scyliorhinidae > Scyliorhinus > Scyliorhinus torazame. The sequence continues at coordinate 64,032,130 of NC_092727.1, read as the reverse complement.
GTTCTGGAATATCCGGAGGTTGTGAAAGATGCTTTCTTCTTTGCTTCCTTTGTCCCAGACAGTCAGTAACTATGAGTAATATGATTAATCTTGATTAAAAAGTGGATCAGGGTTATGGGGAGAAGGCAGGAGAATGGGAATGAGAAAAATATCAGCCATGAATGAATGGCGGAGCTGACTCGATGGGCTGAGTAGCCTAATTCTGCTCCTATGTCTTATGGTCTTATATGGAGCAACTTTGACTTCTCTCCGAGGAGAATTAGATGGTGATTGGTTCTTTATCACTCAGCAGAGAAATGATTCAAAGTAAAATCCGCTTTAGAAACAAGATTTATGAGAATGAGTCCAAAAGTTGAAAAGCCAGGAATTGAGAGATCATGGGCTGCAAATAGCGAAACTGCTAAAACGGATAGACCGATACAAAAGATACCATGAATATGATGAATGGTTTCTGGTGTGTTTCACGGCCTGAAATAGAAAAGAATGGAATTGTGCTACATTGTCCTTAGTGTTGGGTTGGGTTATGGGGATAGGGTGGAGGTGTTGACCTTGGGTAGGGTGCTTTTTCCAAGAGCCGGTGCAGACTCGATGGGCCGAATGGCCTCCTTCTGCACTGTAAATTCTATGATAATCTATGATTGTGTAAAGCTCTGGTTAGACCGCACCTGGAGTACTGCATTCCAATCTGGACACACTAGCTCAGGATTGATCTTGCCCAGTCACATGGGACTGCCGTAAGGGTTCTCACAACATCATCCCAGGGCAGCACGGTAGCACAGTGGTTAGCACAGTTGCTTCACAGCTCCAGTGTCCCAGGTTCGATTCCCAGCTAGCGTCACTGGCTGTGCTGAGTCTGCACGTTCTCCCCGTGTCTGCGTGGGTTCCCTCCGGGTGCTGCAGTTTCCTCCCACAGTCCAAAGATGTGCAGGTTAGGTGGATTGGCCATGTTAAATTGCCCTTGGTGTCAAAAAAGGTTGGGTGCGGTTACTGGGTTGTGGGGATAGGTTAGAGGTGTGCGCTTGGGTGGGGTGCTTTTTCCGGGTGCTGATGCAGGCTTAATGGGCTGGGTGGCCTTCTTCTGCACTGTGGATTCTGTGATTCTGTCCAAAGGCAGAGTGTTCGATTTTACATGTACACTAACGAGGGGTTCAGATTTTTGGGACATTGGAACCGGTTCTGGGGGCAGTGGGACCATTGCAAATCGGATGGTCGACACCTGGGCAGGACTGGAACCAATGTCCTTGGGGGTGCTTTTGCTAACACTGTTAGGGAGGTTTTAAACTAGTGTGGCAGGGGGGTGGGAACCAGATTAGGAAGTTAGAGGTCAGTAAAGACGCAGCAACTAAAGCCAGTAAGGTACTAGATAATAAACTCAATGTGACTAAGGGAAAGAGTAGACTGGGAAGAGATGATGAACGCAAAGGGGCAGGTGGTCTGAGGTGCATTTGTTTCAATGCGAGAAGTGTAGCAGGTAAGGCAGATGAATTTAGGGCTTGGATTAGTCCCGGGGAATATGATGTTGTTGGTATTACTGAGATTTGGTTGAGGGAAGGGCAAGACTGGCAACTAAATATCCCAGGGTATAGATGCTTCAGGAGGGATAGAGAGGGCGGTAAAAGGGGTGGAGGAGTTGGATGACTGGTCAGAGATGATATCTCCGAGAGGAATAAGGAGGGCACGATGGAGGATTTGAGCACTGAGGCAATATGGGTAGAGCTAAGAAATAGGAAGGGTGCAGTAACATTGTTGGGACTTTACTACAGGCCTCCCAAAAGCGAGCGTGAAGTAGAGGTACAAATATGTAGAAAGATTATAGAAAAATGTAGGAGCAATAGGGTGGTTGTGATGGTAGATTTTAACTTCCCCAACATTGAATGGGACCTATGTATTGTTGGAGGCGTAGATGGAGCAGAATTTCTAAGGAGCATCCAGGAGAGTTTTTTTTAGAGCAGTATGTAAATAGTCCAACTCGGTAAGGGGCCATACTGGACCTGGTATTGGGGATTGACCCCGGCCAGGTGGTTGAAGTTTCAGTCAGTGATTACTTTGGGAATAGCGATCACAATTCCTTGCGTGGAATAGCGATCACAATTCCTTGCGTTTTAGAATACTCATGGACAAAGACGAGAGTGGTCCTAAAGGAAGAGTGCTAAATTGGGGAAAGGCCAAGTATAACAAAATTCGTCAGGAGCTAGGGAATGTTGATTGGGAGCAGCTCTTTAAGGGTAAATCCACATTTGAAATGTGGGAGTCTTTTAAGGAAAGGTTGATTAGAGTGCAGGACAGACATGTCCCTGTGAAAATGAGGGATAGAAATGGCAAGATTAGGGAACCATGGATGACGGGTGGAATTGTGAGACTAGCTAAGATGAAAAAGGAAGCATACATAAGATCTAGGTGACTTAAAACTGATGAAGCTTTGGAGGAATATCGGGAAAGTAGGACAAATCTCAAATGCGCAATAATAAGAGGGCTAAAAGGGGTCATGAAATATCTTTGGCAAGCAGGGTTAAGGAAAATCCCAAAGCCTTTTATTCGTATATAAGGAGCAAGAGGGTAACTAGAGAAAGGATTGGCCCACTCAAAGACAAAAGAGGGAATTTATGCGCAGAGTCAGTGGAAGTGGGTGAGATTCTTGATGAGTACTTTGCATCGGTATTCACCAAGGAGAGGGACATGACTGATGTTGAGGCTAGGGATGGATGTTTAAATACTCTAGATCAAGTCGGCATAAGGAAGGGGGAAATTTTGGGTATTCTAAAAGGCATTAAGGTGGACATGTCCCCAGGTCCGGATGGGATCTATCCCAGGTTACTGAGGGAAGCGAGGGACGAAATAGCTGGGGCCTTAACAGATATCTTTCAGCATCCTTGAGCACGGGTGAGGACCCGGAGTACTGGAGAATTGCTAATGTTGTCCCTTTGTTTAAGAAGGGTAGCAGGGATAATCAAGGGAATTATAGACCTGTGAACTTGATGTCAGTGGTAGGCAAACTGTTGGAGAAGATCCTGAGGGATAGGATCTATTTACATTTGGAAGAAAATAGACTTATCAGTGATAGGCAGCATGGTTTTGTGCAGGGAAGGTCATGTCTTACAAACCTAATAGAATTCTTTGAGGAAGTGACAAAGTTAATTGATGAGGGAAGGGCTGTAGATGTCATGTACATGGACTTCAGTAAGGCGTTTGATAAAGTTTCCCATGGCAGGTTGATGGAAAAAGTGAAGTTGTATGGGGTTCAGGGTGTACGAGCTAGATGGATAAAGAACTGGCTGGCAACAGGAGACAGAGAGTAGTAGTGGAAGGGAGTGTCTCAAAATGGAGAAAGGTGACTAGTGGTGTTCCACAGGGATCCGTGCTCGGACCACTGTTGTTTGTGATATACATAAATGATCTGGACGAAGGTATAGGTGGTCTGATTAGCAAGTTTGCAGATGATAGTAGGATTGGTGGAATTGCAGATAGTGAGGAGGACTGTCCGAGAATACAGCAAAATATAGATAGATTGGAGAGTTGGGCAGAGAAATGGCAGATGGAGTTCAATCCAAGCAAATGCGAGGTGATGCATTTTGGAAGATCTAATTCAAGAGTGAACGAAACGGTCAATGGAGTCCTGGGGAAAATTGATGTACAGAGAGATCTGGGAGTTCAGGTCCATTGTACCCTGAAGGTGGCAACGCAGGTCGATAGCCTGGTCAAGAAGGCATACAGCATGCTTGCCTTCATCGGACGGGGTATTGAGTACAAGAGTCGGCAGGTCATGTTACAGTTGTATAGGACTTTGGTTAGGCCACATTTGGAATACTGCGTGCAGTTCTGGTCGCCACATTACCAGAAGGATGTGGATGTTTTAGAGAGGGTGCAGAGGAGGTTCACCAGGATGTTGCCTGGTATGGAGGGTGCTAGCTCTGAAGAAAGGTTGAGTAGATTAGGATTATTTTCATTGGAAAGACGGAGGTTGAGGGGGGACCTGATTGAGGTCTACAAAATTGAGGTATGAACGGGGTGGATAGCAACACGCTTTTTCCAAGAGTGTGGGTGTCAATTACAAGGGGGTCACGATTTCAAGGTGAGAGGGGGAATGTTTAGGGGAGATGTGCGTGGAAAGTTTTTAACGCAGCGGGTGGTGGGTGCCTGGAACGCATTTGCCAGCGGAGATGGTAGAGGCGGGTACGATAGCATCATTCAAGATGCATATAGACAGATATATGAACGGGCGGGGAACAGAAGGAAGTAGTTCCTTGGGAAATAGAAGACCGGTTTAGATAGAGGATCTGGATCGGCGCAGGCTGGGAGGGCCGAAGGGCCTGTTCCTGTGCTGTAATTTTCTTTGTTCTTTGAGTAAAGGTGAAGTCGCAATCATCCCAGATGACCATAGGCTGCTTTCCCCTTTGAGGTGGATAGCTGACTGGTGGTAATTTAACCTGAGGATCACCACATCTCAGGAGAGGGGCAAGGCTGAGAAGGCGGGCCTTCATGTATAACCTCAGCCTTGTAAGGGGCTGTTTAGCACAGAGCTAAATCGCTGGCTTTGAAAGCAAACCAAGGCAGGCCGGCAGCACGGTTCAATTCCCGTAACAGCCTCCCCGAACAGGCGCCGGAATGTGGCGACTAGAGACTTTTCACAGTAACTTCATTTGAAGCCTACTTGTGACAATAAGCGATTTTCATTTCATTTTCTGCATCTCAATTGAGCTGTATAGCCAAGTGAACTAAACTGGCGCCCATTATACTAACAACCTCCAGCTTTCTCTCTCGAGCACCCCTCTCAACTGCTGCTAAATTATCAGGCTGTTTATCTGATGGCCAGTACTGGATGAGCAGACACCTCCTCCAATTCATTACTGTATTGGGAATACTGAAGCCATGGATTTCAATGGTGGCTCAAGACGCCATTTCGAAACTTTCAACTCCATCCTTCTGACAACAATCTGTGATTATTTTGGGGAGCAATTTAGTGTGGCCAATCCACCAACCTACACACTTTTTGGATTGTGGGGGTGAGATCCACGCAGACACTAGTAGAATGTGCAAACTCCACACGGACAGTAACCCCATTCATGTCCTTGTTTTCAAATCTCACCATGGCCTCACGTTTCCCTCACACGGCAATCTCCTCCTGCCCCACAACTTTCTTAAATATCTGTGCTCCTCGAATTCTGACCTCTCGTGCATCCCAGCTTCAAATGCTCCATCATTAGTAGCTTTGTCTGGTGTTGCTCAGGTGCTAGTCTCTGGACTTCCCTCCCTATACCTTTTTGGCCAATCTTTTGACCACCTGGCCCTAAATCTATTTGTGCCACAGTGTCATTATTACGATCCCAGACCATACCCCAACAGTGGTTAGGATACTGGACTGAAACCCCATTATTTTAATTTGATTTGCATGAAAAAAGAGGACTTTGGTATTTCGGGGAAAAAAAACATTATTCTGAATACATGAATACAATATTAAAATTAAAAGAACAGCATAGAATTATCCTTGAACACAATTGTACAATCTCCTATTAAACAAGAAGAAAGCAAACATACAGCTCTTAATCTATCTTAAAATTAGCAGGGTATGGAGTAAAACTTGCTTTATAAAACAGAGTTGGCTCCAGCTGGAACCCCTTCAGACTCTGGCTGAATATCTTTAAATAGTTGTTTCAACTCGGTTGTTTCTGCCTCCTTCCTTGTCTTCAAACAAGATTGCTCTGCTTTAAAATATTATTCCTCTGTTTTGAACTATCCTACTTGGAAAGAATTGTTAGATCTGTTCTGTCTACCCACACAGCACAATGGAGAATATCCTCCACATAAAGATGGGACCTTGTTTCCACAGAATGTGGTGCTGGAGGTTTCCTTGCCAATGGTTGACCTGGTGCCATTCGGCTTCAGTCAATCTACAATCTTTTATTAGTGTCACAAGTAGGCTCACATTAACACTGCAATGAAAAGCCCCTAGTCACCACAATCTGGCGTCTGTTCGGGTACACGGAGAGTTCGAATGTCCAAATTACCTAATAGCATGTGTTTTGGACTTGTGTGAGGAAACCGGAGCACCCGGAGGAAACTCACGCAGACACAGGGAGAACGTGCAGACTCTGTACAGACAGTGACCCAAGTGGGAATCGACCGTGGGACCTTGGCGCTGTGAAGCAACAGTGCTAACCACTATGCTACGGTGCTGCCCCAATGTGGTCCAGAATCGATGCTGAGGACAACTCCCTCCTGACTGTGTTGCCACCTCTGCTGGATCTGTCCTACTGTTGGGGCAGGACATGACCCAGGATGGTGATGGTCTGGACCATCTGTAAGTCATGATTTTGTGAGAATCACAACAGCTCTCCCAATTTTAATACAAACCCCGTGATCTTTGCAGGGGGACTTTGCAGGGTTGATGGGACTGGATTTGCCATTGTAGTTTCTGCTGGCTAGCTGGATGCCGGGTGGTCCACCTATTTGCGTTCCTTTTATGGCGTATTGGATTGGATTTTTTTTATTGTCACGTGTACCACGGTACAGTGAAAAGTATTTTTCTGCGAGCAGCTCAACAGATCATTAAGTATATGGAAAGAAAAGGAAATAAAATAAAATACATAATGGAGCAACATAAGGTACACAATGTGATTACATAACACTGGCATCGGATAAAGCATAGGTTAGTAATATTAGTCTTACAATTGTTCTAATCTTTCAAAAGTTAATTCTAAGATAAGTAAAAAGGGAATCTGTTAGGGAGAGCTCATTTGAGAGTTGGCACGCTCCGGCGCCATCTTGTGCAATCTTATTCCCACAAAGAAAAACAACCAAGACAAAAAAACAAAACAAATCCTGACCCCCCCCCTCCAAACATCTGACAGTAACCAGTTCCCTGACTGAGTACAACTGAGTGGCCTGCTAGGCAATTTGAGAGGACATGCAAGTGTCAACACACTTGCTGTGGGCCTAGAGACACATGTAGGCCAGACCACGTAAGGTTTTTCTCCTTGAAGGACGTTGATGAACCAGTTGGGCTAAATGAAAATAATGATTTTGTGGTTATTATTTGACTTTTAATTCCAGTTTTTATTTGAGTTTAAATACCACCACCTACCATTGTGGGATTTGAACCTGGGTCTCTGGATTACTCGTCCAATTACAATATCACCGCCACTGGGCTTAGTGCCCAGACTGCTGAAAGCATGGCCACCAGTGAGGGAATGATTACAATGGGGGATGGTCAAGAAGCCATAATGAGGGGTTTGTAAATAGAACATAGAACATTACAGCGCAGTACAGGCCCTTCGGCCCTCCCATGTTGCGCCGACCTGTGAAACCACTCTAAAGCCCATCTACACTATTCCTTATCATCCATATGTCTATCCAATGACCATTTGAATGCCCTTAGTGTTGGCGAGTCCACTACTGTTGCAGTCAGGGCATTCCACGCCCTTACTACTCTCTGAGTAAAGAACCTACCTCTGACATCTGTCCTATATCTATCTCCCCTCAATTTAAAGCTATGTCCCCTCGTGCGAGACATCACTATCCGAGGAAAAAGGCTCTCACTGTCCACCCTATCCAATCCTCTGATCATTTTGTATGCCTCAATTAAGTCGCCTCTTAACCTTCTCTCTAACGAAAACACCCTCAAGTTCCTCAGCCTTTCCTCATAAGATCCTCCCTCCATACCAGGCAACATTTTGGTAAATCTCCTCTGCACCCTTTCCACTGCTTCCACATCCTTCCGATAATGTGGCGACCAGAATTGCACGCAATACTCCAAATGCGGCCGCACCAGAGTTTTGTATAGCTCCAACATGACCTCATGGCTCCGAAACTCAATCCCTCTGCCAATAAAAGCTAACACACCATACGCCTTCTTAACAAGCCTCTCAACCTGGGTGGCAACTTTCAGGGATCTTTGTACATGGACACCGAGATCTCTCTGCTCATCCACACTGCCAAGAATCCTACCATTTGCGTAGTACTCTGTTTTCCTGTTATTCCTTCCAAAATGAATCACCTCACACTTTTCTGCATTAAACTCCATTTGCCACCTCTCAGCCCAGCGCTGCAGCTTATCTATGTCTCTCTGTAACTTGTAACATCCTTCCGCACTGTCCACAACTCCACCGACTTTAGTGTCATCTGCAAATTTACTCACCCATCATTCTACGCCCTCCTCCAGGTCACTTATAAAAGTGACAAACAGCAGTGGCCCTAAAACAGATCCTTGTGGTACACCACTAGTAACTGGGCTCCAGTCTGAACATTTCCCATCAACCACCACCCTTTGTCTTCTTCCAGCTAGCCAATTTCTGATCCAAACTGCTAAATCACCCTGAATCCCATGCCTCCGTATTTTCTGCAGTAGCCTACCGTGGGGAACCTTATCAAACGCTTTACTGAAATCCATATACACCACATCAACTGCTTTACCCTCATCCACCTGTTTGGTCACCTTCTCAAATAACTCAATAAGGTTTGTGAGGCACAACCTACCCTTCACAAAACCGTGTTGACTATCTCTAATCAAATTATTCTTTTCCAGATGATTCTACATCCTATCTCTTATAAACCTTTCCAAGATTTTGCCCACAACAGAAGTAAGGCTCACTGGTCTATAGTTACCGGGGTTGTTGCTACTTCCCTTCTTGAACAAGGGGAGAACATTTGCTATCCTCCAGTCTTCTGGCACTATTCCTGTAGACAAAGATGACTTAAAGATCAAAGCCAAAGGCTCAGCAATCTCCTCCCTAGCTTCCCAGGGAATCCTAGGATAAATCCCATTCGGCCCAAGGGACTTATCTATTTTCACACGTTCCAGAATTGCTAACACCTCCTTATGAACCTCAAGCCCTTCTAGTCTAGTAGCCTGAATCTCCGTATTCTCCTCGGCAACATTATCTTTTTCCTGTGTGATTACTGACGAAAAATATTCATTTAGCACTTCCCTTATCTCCTCGGACTCCACGCACAACTTCCCGCTACTGTCCTTGACTGGCCCTACTCTTACCCTAGTCATTCTTTTATTCCTGACATATCTAGAAAGCTTTCGGGTTATCCTTGATTCTACCTGCCAAAGACTTCTCATGTCCCCTCCTGGCTCTTCTTAGCTCTCTCTTTAGGTACTTCCTAGCTAACTTGTAACTCTCGAGCGCCCTAACTGAACCTTCATGCCTCATCTTTTCATAAGCCTCCTTCTTCCTCTTGACAAGTGTTTTGACTGCTTTTGTAAACCACGGTTCCCTTGCTCGACCACTTCCTCCCTGCCTGACAGGCACATACTTATCAAGGACACGCAGTAGCTGTTCCTTGAACAAGCTCCACATTTCCATTGTGCCCATCCCCTGCAGTTTTCCTCTCCATCCGATGCATCCTAAGTCTTGCCTCATCGCATCATAATTGCCTTTCCCCCAGACATAACTCTTGCCCTGCGGTATATACCTATCCCTTTCCATCACTAAAGTAAACGTAATCGAATTGTGGTCACTATCACCAAAGTGCTCACCTACCTCCAAATCTAACACCTGTCCTGGTTCATTACCCAGTACCAAATCCAAAATGGCCTCGCCTCTCGTTGGCCTATCTACATACTGTGTCAGGAAACCCTCCTGCACACGTTGGACAAAAACGGACCGATCTAAAGTACTCTAACTATAACGTTTCCAGTCAATATTTGGAAAGTTAAAGTCTCCCATAACAACTACCCTTTTGCTTTCGCTCCTATCCAGAATCATCTTTGCAATCCTTTCCTCTACATCTCTGGAACTTTTCGGAGGCCTATAGAAAACCCTTAACAGGTGACATCTCCTTCCTTTCCTGTTTCTAAACTCAGCCCATACTACCTCAGTAGACGAATCCTCATCAAACGTCCTTTCTGCCACCTTAATACTGTCCTTGACTAACAATGCCACCCCTCCCCCTCTTTTACCACCTTCCCTGAGCTTACTGAAATATCTAAACCCCGGTACCTGCAACAACCATTCCTGTCCCTGCTCTATCCATGTCTCCGAAATGGCCACAACATCGAAGTCCCAAGTACCAACCCATGCCGCAAGTTCACCCACCTTATCCCGGATGCTCCTGGCATTGAACAAGACACACTTTAAACCACCTTCCTGCCTGCCGGTTCACTCCTGCAACTGTGAAACCTTACTCATGACCTCACTACTCTCAACCTCCTGTGTACTGGAGCTACAATTCAGGTTCCCAAGCCCCTGCTGAACTAGTTTAAACCCTCCCGAAGAGCATTAGCAAATTTCCCCCCCAGGATATTGGTACCCCTGTGGTCCAGGGGTAGACCATCCCGATTGTAGAGGTCCCACGGACCCCAGAATGAGCCCTAATTATCCAGAAATCTGAAACCCTCCCTCCTGCACCATCCCTGTAGCCACGTGTTCAACTCCTCTCTCTCCCTATTTCTTGTCTCGCTAGCACGTGGCACGGGTATCAACCCAGAGATAATAACACTGTTTGTCCTAGATCTAAGTTTCCACTATCTGGGTTGTGGGAGATTCTAGACTGAGGGGGGCGAAGAGGGATTAGACAATAAGGATAATTTTAAAATCCAAATCGTGCTTGACTGGGAGTTTATGTGGGGGTCAATCAATGAATCAGTGAGCAGAGGCGATGGGTGCAAGAAACTAAGGACCTGGGTTGTATTAAGAGTTGCTGAGCCAAGATGGGTAAATGGATTTAGCTTGCAGGTCAGCAAGATCAAGTCAAGTTGAAAGGCCCTCCGGGCTGAATGACCGAATCCTGCTTCTCTGCTTCTGCAGACTGTGGGATCCCAATTTACTGAGTCTTGAATGATGGAATTTGCAATGACTTAAATGATGGAGAGTTGTTGGATTTGAGGGAGTTATTTTGGTGGATTTGCATTTCTGATGAATCAATATTTCTGAATGCAGGAAAATTCTGACATGAATTTGAGAAACTCAGACAGAATGAGCAAACAAATTGGTTAAGGTCGAAGTTTTATGTCTGAACAAGAAGTAATGCTAAAGAACAAAGTATACAGCGTGGGAAATTTGACCGGGAATTTGAGGTCAGCAAATTTCTTCCTCAACTGTGATTTCCTACCTACAGTTGCTGACGGTGCCCTCAACAGTGTGCAGTCCATCTCCCGCACCATGACCCTTGCCCCCTCTCCTCCCTCCCAGAACAAGGATAGAGTCCCCCTCGTTCTCACATTTCACCCCACCAGCCTCCGCATGCAAAGCATAATCCTCTGCCATTTTCGGCAACTCCAGCGTGATGCAACCACCAAACAAATCTTCCCTTCACTCCCTCTGTCAGCATTCCGCAGAGACTGTTCCCTCCGAGGTAATCTAGTCCACTCCTCCACCACACACAACACCTCTCCCATCACCCATGGCACCTTTCCATGCAATCGCAGAAGGTGTAACACCTGCACCTTTACCTCGTCCATGCTTACCATCCCAGGCCCAAAACACTCATCCCAGGTTAAGCAGCGGTTCACTTGCACCTCTTTCAATTTGGCCTATAGCATTCGCTGCTCCCAATGTGGCCTCCACTATTGGAGAGACCAAACGCAGACTGGGTGATCGCTTTGCTGAGCACCTTCAGTCTGTGCGCATTCAGGACCCGGACCTTCCCGTTGCTTGCCATTTTAACACAAGACCCTGCTCTCACACCCACATGTCTGTCCTGGGCCTGCTGCAATGTCCCAGTGAAGCTCAGCGCAAACTGGAGGAACAATATCTCATCTTGCAGTTAGGCCGCTACAGCCTTCCGGTCTCAACATCGAATTCAGCAACTTCAGATGATTAGCTCTACCCCACCTCGACCCATTTGTTTTCATCTCATTTGATTTTAACTGTCTTTTAACATATCTTTCTTTCTTTTTCTTTATATATATTTACCCCCCCCCCCCCCCCCCCCCCCAATCTTATCCACCTTTCCTGACCCTTTCTCCTCTTTGCTTCCCCCTTCTCCTCCCCCCACATCTACATCTGTCACAGTTTACCCTCTGATAGTTTCCCTGCTGTTTGGTCTTTCACACCTTTTGTTCTCTCTGGGGACTGCCATTAGCACACTTTTCCCTTGGTTTCTGTGGCTATTATCACTCTTTTTCCTTGGTTTCTGTGGCTATGACTCATCTTCCATTCCCCCAACCTACAGTATAAATAGCTCCCATTTTCTCTGTCTTTTAGCTTTGACAAAGGGGCATCTGGTCCATAGCCCTGTAGCTTACAGTTCTTATCCAAGTACTTTTCCAAAGTGTTTAGGGTCTCTGCCTCCACCACCAACTCGGGCAGTGAATTCCAGACTCCCACTACCCTCTGCATAAAGAAGGTTCTTTCTTCCTCATGTCCCCTCTCTATCTTCTGCCACTTATCTTGAATCTATGTTCCCTGGTTCTACAGTTCTCCACCAAGAGAAACAATTTTATTACGTCCATTCTCTTTCACCTCAGTTAAATAACCCCTCAGCCTTCTTTGTTCCAAGGAAAAGAACTCAAAGGGGTTGCACTGTGATTAGCACTGTGGTTTCACCGCACCAGGGTCCTGGGTTTGATTTGCGGCTTGGGTTACTGTCTGTGCGGAATCTGCATGTTCTCCCCGTGTCTGCGTGGGCTTCCTCCTGGTGTTCCGGTTTCTTCCTCTAAGTCCTGAAAGACGTACTTGTTAGGTGAATTGGACATTCTGAATTCTCCCTCAGTGTACCCGGACAGGCGCTGGATGGCGACTAGGGATTTTCTACTTGTGACACTATTAAAGATTATTATTATTATCTATATAATCTCTCCTCATGGCTACACTTTTCTAGCCCTGGCAACATTTTGTAAGCCTCTTCACTCTGAAGAGCAATTACGTCCTTCTTGTAATGTGGTGTCCAGGATTACACATAATACTCCAGTTGTGGCCTCACCAGTGTTTTATACAATTCCAGCATGATATCCTTACTTTTAAATTCAGTACCTTGCCAATGAAGAAGAGCATTCCATATGCTTTCTTTACAAGCGTGTCTACTTGAACTGCTGCCTTTAGAGACCTGTGTACTTGTTCGCCAATATATCTCACTTTATCTACCACTCTTATTTATTCCCATTTATTATGACTGTTTGACTTTCCTAAATGCATGACCTCACACTTCTCCGTGTTAACTTCCATCTGCCACTTATTGCCCACTCCACCAACCCATCTATATCATCTTGGAGATTATAGCTATCCTCTACATTGTCCACCACTCGGCCTGTCTTTGTGTTGTCTGCAAATTTCCCAATTGTGCCTCCATGATCACGTCCTAATCATTAATATAACACAAACAGCAAGGGTCCCAATACCAGGCTCTGTGGAATACCATTTGAAACAAATTTCCATTTGCAAGGGCAGCCATCGACCCTTCGTTTCCTGTTACTAAACCAGTTTTTTTCCAGTTTACCCCATTGCCCTGTACCCCATGGGCTTTTACTTTTTTGACCAATCTGTTGTCAAACACCTTGCTTAAACTCCATGTACACAACATCCACTGCATGACCTTCATCAACCCTTCTTGTCACTTCCTCCAAGAATTCAATCAATTTGTGAGGCAAGACCTTCCTTTAACAAATCCATGCTGACTATCCCTGATTCAATGCCTTTTTATGTGACATCTCTCAGGATTGATTGATTCTACTAATTTGCCCACCGTAAGCCTAACTGGCCTATGATTGTTTGGAATTTCCTTTGATCACTTTTTAAATAATGGAACCACGTTTGCATTTCTCCAGTCCTCTGGTACCTCCCCTGTATTGGAAAATCATCCTCCGAGCATCTGCTATCTCCTCCATGACCTCCTTTAGTAGCCTTGGAAACAAACCATCTGGTCGAGGCGACTTATCAACTTTCAAGAATTCCAACCCTTCGCATACTTCCTCTCTCTTTTATGATTATCCCGTCCAATATGTCAATGTTCCTCCTGGACTACTATATCTTCATCATCTGTTTCCTTTGTAATCAATGAGACAAAATATTCCAAGAACAAAGGAAATTACAGCATAGGAACATGCCCTTTGGCCTTCGAAGCCTGCGCTGACCATGCTGCCCGAGCAAGGTAGCTAGTGGTTAGCACAGTTGCTTCACAGCTTCAGGGCCCCAGGTTCAATTCCCGGCTGGGTCACTGTCTGTGCGGAGTCTGCACGTTCTCCCAGTGTTTGCATGGGTTTCCTCCGGGTGCTCCGGTTTCCTCCCACAGTCCAAAGATGTGCAGGTTAGGTGGATTGGCCATGATAAATTGCTCTTCGTGTCCAACAAATGTCAAGTGGGAGTTACTGGGTTACGGGGATAGGGTAGATACGTGGGGTGCTCTTTGTAAGGGCCGGTGCAGACTCGATGTGTCGAATGGCCTCCTTCTGCACTGTAAATTCTATTCTGTGATCCATAGCCCTCTATTCCCATCCTATTCATGTATTTGTCAAGACACCCCTTAAACGTCACTGTCAAATCTGCTCCCATGATCTCCGGCAGCGAGTTCCAGGCACTCGCTACCCTGTGTTTAAAAAAAAAAAAAAACTTCCCTCACACATCTCTAAATTTTGCCACTCGAACCATGAACCTATGTCCCCACGTAATTGATTCCCACCCTAGGGAAAAAACTTCTGACTATCCACTGTCTGTCCATGCCCCTGATAATCTTGTAGACTTCTATCAGGTCACCCCTCAACCTCTGTTGTTCCAGTGAGAACAAACTGAGTTTATCCAACCCCTCTTTTATTCCACTTTTATCCTTGGAGGGGACATGTCTACTTTGTATTTCGGATCTCGCTTTTTCATGCTTCCCATTAGTTTTCCACTGATTTATCCTTTAGCAGTGCTGGCAAGTCCACCTCAACCAAGTCCCTTCTCATTTCCGCAACATTTGCCTTTCCCCAGTTCAAAATTTTAACTCCTGCCTTTTCCACAGTAATACTGAATCTACCTGAATTGTGATCACTAGTCCCGATATGGTGGCTAACTGTCACTTCACCCACTTGCCCTTTGCTCTCCAAGACTAGGTCTAGAATTGCTTCCCATCATGTTGGATTCGTCACTAATTGGTTGAAAATGATTTCTTAGACATACTGCATGAATTTTGTTCCCCTTGTATTGTTTGAATCCCAGTTGATATTGGGATAGTTAAAGTCTCCTATTATTGCCCTCCTTGTTCTTACAATTCTTATATTGTTCTCACAATGTTCTTAGATTCTCATCCCTGGAATAAATCCAGCGAACCTCCTCTGAACTGCCACCAATGCCATTACATCTTTCCTCATAGAAGGGGACCAAAACTGTGCACAGTGCTCCATTTGCAGTCTCGCCAATGTCTTGTACAGTTGCAAAAACACTTCCTTATCGTTGTACTCTATTCCTTCAGCTGTAAATGGCAACATTCCATTTGCTTTCTTTATTACATGCCTTACCTGCAGCTAGTTTTCTGTGACTCATGCATGAGGACACCCAGATCTCTCTGCACTGGAGCACCCCAAAGTGTGGCCATTTAGATAATAAGTTGCCTTTCCATTTTTCCGACTAAAACTGATGACCTCACACTTATTTCCTTTAAACTCCATCTGCCACGTTTTGGCCCACTCACCTAACCTATCTATATCCATTTGTAAGATTCTTATTTCCTCATAGCAACTTACTGTCCCACCTATTTTAGTGTCATCTGCAAATTTGGTTATAGAACCTTCAACCCCTGTATCCAAGTCTTTAATATAGATTTTAAATAGTTGGGGCCCAAGGACCAAACCCTGTGGCACCCCATTAGTTACATCTTGCCATCTGTTTCAGTGAGCAGATTGCCCTGCCTGTCCCTTATGGGCACAACTCTATCCTTCACTAATCTTTTTCTTTCACTACTAATATGTTTGAAGAACGTTGCGCAGCCTGCTATCCTTTCCTTGTGTTTCGTTTTAACTTTCCTTAGGCCTTAGCCTCTCTCCTGCATTTGAGATACTCTTCCTGATTTACATAGATACATAGAACATACAGTGCAGAAGGAGACCGTTCAGCCATCGAGTCTGCACCGACCCAATTAAGCCCTCACTTCCACCCGATTCCAATAACCCCATCTAACCTTTTTGGATACTAAGGGCAATTTAGTATGGCCAATCCACTTAATAAAGAACAAAGAAAAATACAGCACAGGAACAGGCCCTTCAAGCCTGCGCCGACCATGCTACCTGTCTAAACTAAAATCTTCTAAATTTCCGGGGTCCGTATCCCTCTATTCCCATCCTATTCATGTATTTGTCAAGATGCCCCTCAAATGTCACTATCGTCCCTATAACCACCACCACCTCCGGCAGCGAGTTCCAGGCACCCACTACCCTCCATGTAAAAAAACTTGCCTCATACATCTCCTCTAAACCTTGCGCCTCGCACCTTAAACCTATTCCCCCTAGTAATTGACCTCTCTAACCTGGAGATAAAGCCTCTAACTATCCACTCTGTCTATGCCCCTCATAATTTTGTAGTCCTCTATCAGGTCACCCCTCAACCTCCTTCGTTCCAGTGAGAACAAACCGAGTCTATTCAACCTCTCCTCATAGCCAATGCCCTCCATACCAGGCAACATCCTGGTAAATCTCTTCTGCAGCCTCTCTAAAGCCTCCACATCCTTCTGGTAGTGTGCCGACCAGAATTGAACACTATACTCCAAGTGCGGCCTAACTAACGTTCTATACAGCAGCTAACCTGCACCATCTTTGGACTGTGGGAGGACACCGGAGCACCCGGAGGAAACCCACGCAGACACTGTGAGAACGTGCAGACTGCACAGACAGTGACCCAGCAGGGAATCGAACCTGGGACCCTGGCGCTGTGAAGCCACAGTGCTAGCCACGTGCTACCGTGCTGCCTAGGAAACAGCAATTTCTCTGGCTGTTACTTTTTCGGCATATACCATGTGCTTCTCTTTTTTTCTTACTCTCTCCTCAATAACCTTAGTCATCCAGGATACTCTAGCTCTGGATACTCCGTCTTTGTTTCTCATTGGAAACGCGTTTCCAATCAACAGTTCAACTTTTAGAACCCTAAAATTTGCCGTTTGCCGGTCTGGGACCTGAATCCGTGACTGATTTTTAACCTTTTCCAATGTAATATTGAACCGTATTATATAATGATTGCTATTTCCAAACTGCTCCCCCACCTTGACATTCTCCACCTGGTCTGCCTCATTTCCTAGGACCAGATCGAGCACAGCTTCCTTCCTGATAGGACTGGAAATGTATTGTTCCAGCAAGTTCTCCTGCACACACTGCAGGAATTTCTTCCCTTCCACTCTATCTTTCTCCCAGTCTTCCTTGGGATAATTGAAATCCCCAACTATCACAACCCTACACCTCCCCGGTTAAAATGCCAGATAATAGCCTTGTCAGCCAAGCCCAGTTTTGGGGATAAAAGGGACAGTAAAGCAACCTGGATGCAAAATTGGCAGAGTGACTGGAATTGGAAGTAGTGAATAATTGTTTCAGACTGGAGGAAGGTGGGGTTGCCAGTTGCTAGTGTTTGAAGTATTTTGTTTTCCACTAATGACCCAGACTTGTGTGTGCAGGGTGTAATTTCAAAATTTGCAGATGGTGCAAAACCTGGAAGTATTGTGAACCCCGAGAAGACCATAAGACATAGGAGCAGAATTAGGTCACTTGGCCCATAGAGTCTACTCTGCCATTCAATCATGGCTGATATTTTTCTTATCCCCATTCTCCTGCCTTCTCCAATAACCCCTGATCCCCTGATTACTCAAGAACCTATCTATCTCTGTCCAAAAGACACTCAGTGACTTGGCCTCCACAGCCTTCTATGGCAAAGAGTTGCACAGATTCGCCTCACTCTGGCTGAAGAAATTCCTCATCTCTGTTTTTCAGGTTTGTCCCTTTAGTCTGAGATGGTGTTCTCTGGTTCTTGTTTTTCGGACAAGTGAAATGAAAACATCCTCTCCATGTCCACTCTATCCTGGCCTCGCAGTATCCTGTAAGTTTCAATAAGATCCCCCCTCATCCTTCTAAACTCCAACGAGTACAGACCCAGAGTCCTAACCGTTCCTCATACAACAAGCTCTTCATTCCAGGGATCGTTCTTGTGAACCTCCTCTGGACCCTTTCCAAGGCCAGCACATCCTTCCTTGGATACGGGGCCCCAAACTGCTCACAATACGCCAAATGGGGTCTGACCAGAGCCTTATACAGCCTCAGAAGTACATCCCTGCTCTTGTATTCTAGCTCGCTTGACATGAGTGCTAACATTATATTTGCCTTCCCAACTGCCGACTGAACCTGCACGTTAACCTTGAGAGAATCTTGAACAAGGGCTCCCAAGTCCCTTTGTGCTTCTGATTTCCTAAGCATTTCCCCATTTAGAAAATGGAAGAAGTGCAATGGGCTTAAAGAGGACATAACCGGCTAGTGGAAGTGGGCAGATGAAATTTGCGGTGAAGAAAATAAAACTAAGAAATAGAAGCAGGCGTAGGCCATCTGGTTCTTTGAACCTGCTCCACTGAGGGATCAGGGTGCATAAATAGCAAAAGATTAGTATGCAGGTACAGGAAGTAATTAATAAAGCGAACAGAATGTTCTAATTTATTGCGAGGGGACAGTGTAGGAAGGTTATGCTTCAGTTAAACAGTGCACTAATTCAACCATACCTGGAGTATTGGCTACCTTATTTAAGGAAGGATCTAAACGTGTTCACAGTTAAAAGGTATACCAGACTAAAACCTAGAATGGGCAGGTTGTCTCATGGGATATTAGAGTCAGATAGTCAGCGCAGAAAAGGCCCTTTGGCCCATCGAGTCTGCACTGACAATAAATACTCCTAATCCTGCGCTACTCCCATTTGCAGCACTTATCCCATATCCTTGAATGTGATGTGTTTCAAGTGCTCACCCAAGTTCTTTTTAAAGATTGCGATGTTTCCAGCCTCCACTATCTCCCCAGGCACTGCATTCCAGATTCTCGGCAGTGCGCCGTTGCTGGTGACAGGACTCTCTTCTCCCATCTGTTGTCAATGGGATTTCCCATTGAAGCTACCCCACGGTGGAAAAAGTGAATTGCAATGACTGGAGTATTACGACCACTGAGTCAATCTGCCTCTCACGAGGGACTCCAGCCTTCACCTTCAAAGGTATCACCTCAGAATTCTTTCCAAAAGTTGCTCCAGCTCAAGTGGCATCAAGAACTGTCCACCTTGCAAGGTTTCACTGTGTCCCTCTGTTCCCCTGGATTCCCAAGTATGCACTCAAGAACCAAATCACAAGCTCTTGGGCTGTGTTGAGTAGAACACTCCTACTCCAAAGGTGGGCATCTGTTCCAACGGACTGTGGCTCACAGTCACCAACCTTCCGCTGTCTTCACTTGAAAGTCTTTCTCTGCAGCCCTTTTCGTCTTTGGAGCCTGGTTCTCTGTTCCCCTCTTTTTAACTGAACCGGGGCCTATTCTTGCTCTGTACCTTCTTTGGAACTCTTCTTTTGGGTCTTCAGTCCCCTTTCCCTATGCCACGCCCAAAACACTTGTTTGCAATGGTGCCCTGGTTTATATGCCATTTTTTCTCTTGCGTGGGCTTGCTGAGTCCAAGTACTTAAGCGCAGAACTGTGCATGTGCAGCCCGCTCCTCGATTGCATATGTGAAAGTTTGAGGACTGTCGGAAGTTTTGAGTTCCTGTCCCTGATCTCAACTCCTGGGAAAGTTGATTTTCATACAGTACATCATCGACGTCTTTAATCGTAACATCAATTAGATCACCGTATAATTTGCAATATTTAACAAATGCAAATCTTGGTCCAAACATCTGTTTCCTATCCAAAAGATTACCTCCAAATCCATGCACGCTCATGTTTGTTGAATGCCTTCTGGAAGTCCATCTCGCTAATATCTATGGATCGTTAGTTACCACCTCAAAAATTCAACCGTTGAATAAGACTGTTTACAAATCCATGCTGGTTCTTCTTGATCAACTCATCTTCAAAACACTGTTATTCTGATAAAATCCAGGTTTTTTTTAAAGTGCAGGTCGAGACCCGCGGTGGGTCGTGGGTGGGTTGCGGAGCGATCGATCGTGTCGTTCCCGCGGTGGACCCGATCACGGGAGAAGAGCCCAACAGGCGATCTTGGCTTTTAAATTGAGAATGGCAACTGCTGCTACCTTGTAAATGAAAACCAATTACTCTGTATGCAATCTTCAGGCCATAATTGCCAGAAGCGAGCTGGTGACGTACGCTGCACGTACACATGACGTCGAACACCTTTCATTTACGTGCTTTTGGTGCCTAGTTATGGAGCAGAGCTGCTTCCATTTTCTAGCTGCTGGCAAGAGAACTGTGAAGATGGATCGTTTTCTCAAGAGACGACTGGAGACTCAGATAGGCAATGTACCTACTGAGCAGGATCTCTCAACAGAATCTGGAGAGAGTTGCGCATGAGAGTCCAGGGTGGAACTGAGCAGTGCTGGTGTACAGAGCCTCTGGTTAACAGCCTACAAAGAAGAAACTTAACTCGGGACAAAGGAATGTAAAGATTTCTTGAGGAATGGTTTTGCCAATTGTGCCAAAGCAAATACGAATGCAAAGCACATGTGTTGGCAAATGAGAGAAGTTTCTGATTTTGAAAGAGAAGTGGCGGGTGAAAAGTTCCTTTTGAAATTACACCTCAAAGTGTCAGTTATCAATTTACAGCTGACTCCAAATTAAAAGAATATGCTGCTGTAGCTGATGTGTGATATCACATTAAAAACACGCCAAAACCCATGAGGCTATCAGCATTTTGGAGTTGCACCTCCCATGAGCATCCTGTGCCGTGCCGAGTAAAATAAGTATGTTGTTTCTGTTGCCCTTCACAATGGCTTACACATGAGGTTGAATTTTCCGTTCTCACAAAGCTGGTGACGGCACAAAGGAACTGGAAGTATGCACTTGATGTGCACGTTGCCCTCGCTTCCTTTGAACCTGATTCAAGTGAGATCGTGAGGACCAATCAGGGTCTCCTTTCGCATTAAAGGTAAAGGAATGTGGCATGGGTCATGAAGTTTGGACGATTGGCAAAAGTGGGACTCTGGTTTAGGAAAATACATCAACCATATCTTTATCTACGTATTCCAATGAGAGGTTTTGTGGCACATTGGTAGCATCCCTGCCTCTGAGGCAGAAGAAGCAGGTTCAAGTCCCATTCCATGACTTGATGGCCAAGAAAGGTGTGTCCAAAGCATTGCCAAACAGGTCGAGAATGAATTTGTAAATTTAATGTTAGGCAGAAAGAGTGGGAGAGAATCCTGGACAGCCATGTGTTGAGAAAAAAAATTGGGGCCCGTATCATAACTACCTATAGCCCCAGGCTACAACATGCATGGGCAAGAGTATGTTTCCACAACAACTCTTGACCCATTGGTGGGTTGGTTGGCTGAGTTGTGTTAAATGAAAATCGCTTATTGTCACAAGTAGGCTTCAATGAAGTTACTGTGAAAAGCCCCTAGTCGCCACATTCCGGCGCCTGTTCGGGGCGGCTGGTACGGGAGTTGAACCGTGCTGCTCGCCTGCCTTGGTCTGCTTTAAAAGCCAGCTATTTAGTCCAGTGTGCTAAACCAGACCCATGGATCAGATTAGTGCCAATAACATGAAGTGCGATCTCCATTCTGGCTAGGGTGGATTTGGGACCAGCCTCCTTGCTTGACTTGTGATGGAGGTTGCAGCACTGAGAGTCGGACCTGCCTTTGGGTAGAGAACTATGGAAGAAGACAACTTCATAGAATACCTACAGTGCAGAAGGAGGGCATTCGGCCCATCGAGTCTGCACCGGCCCTTGTTCCGATAGAACACCCTCCCTAGGCCCAATTCCCCCAGCCCTATCCCCATAACCCCACCTAACCTTTTGGGCAATATTAGCATTGCCAATCCACTTAACCTGCACATCTTTGGACTGTGGGAGGAAACCCACGCAGACACAGGGAGAATGTGCAAACCCCATACAGACAGTCGCCTGACGTAGGAATTGAACCCAGGTCCCCACGTGCTGAGGCAGCAGTGCTAACCAGGGTGTCATCGATTTTGAAGCCTAGAGGGGGGAAACATTGGATTTTAGAAATTTTTTGTTTAGTTTTTTATGTACGTTCAATCAAGCTACTTCCCTTGATTTTATTAATTTTCCTGTTCACATTAAAGGAACTTGTTTGGGTATCTAAATTTGTGTTCTCTGTTAATTTGGATACACAGCTCTCTTCCTTCATCCAAGACTTTCGATGTAATGGGCCCGAGGGAACTGAATGCCCTCTGTGGGGAAAGAGCAAAGGAAATGGAATTTACGGAAAGCTCTTTTGAAAGAGCTGGTATAGGCATACTGGGCTGATTGAGATTTGATGTGTTCAGAATTAGTAAAAACTTAGATTACATTAGAAAGTGTTGATGTATGAGGACGTCCGGTGGTGGCCATGAGCACAAAGTGGCTCTTGCTTGGAGGCTTCAGTGTTCACCCTTTATACCTGGTTAATGGATGCTTTGCTCGTAAAAAGTGCAGAATTAGTGGAGGGAATTGGTTTCTCCTCCAAAGAGGAATGTAGGTGAGTTACAACACCTGATAAAAGTCAACTAAAACCTTGCCTCGGGAGCTGGAGGATCTGCATGGCATGGCGTAGCAACTAAACGAAGGTGGAGTTTGGGTGCGTCGTCATTGTCTACTCCACTGCCTGTGCATTAGTCAATGGACTTATCAAGAGGGAGTTTTGGCACCAGTGGAAAGAGATGGAATTTGATAAGGTTCCCCATGGTAGGCTTCTGCAGAAAGTAAGGAGGCGTGGGAAATTTGGCCAGTTGGATAACGAACTGGCTAACCGATAGAAGTCAGAGAGTGGTGGTGGATGGCAAATATTCAGCCTGGATCCCAGTTACCAGTGGCGTACCGCAGGGATTAGTTCTGGGTCGTCTGCTGTTTGTGATTTTCATTGATGACTTGGATGAGGGAGTTGAAGGGTGGGTCAGTACATTTGCAGACGATACGAAGATTGGTGGAGTTGTGGATAGTGAGGAGGGCTGTTGTCGGCTGCAAAGAGACATAGATAGGATGCAGAGCTGGGCTGAGAAGTGGCAGATGGAGTTTAACCCTGAAAAGTGTGAGGTTGTCCATTTTGGAAGGACAAATATGAATACGGAATACAGGGTTAACAGTAGAGTTCTTGGCAATGTGGAGGAGCAGAGAGATCTTGGGGTCTATGTTCATACATCTTTGTAAGTTGCCACTCAAGTGGATAGAGCTGTGAAGAAGGCCTATGGTGTGCTAGCGTTCATTAACAGAGGGATTGAATTTAAGAGCCGTGAGGTGATGATGCAGCTGTACAAAACTTTGGTAAGGCCACATTTGGAGTACTGTGTACAGTTCTGGTCGCCTCATTTTAGGAAGGATGTGGAAGTTTGGAAAAGGTGCAAAGGAGATTTACCAGGATGTTGCCTGGAATGGAGAGTAGGTCTTACGAGGAAAGGTTGAGGGTGCTAGGCCTTTTCTCATTAGAACGGAGAAGGATGAGGGGCGACTTGATAGAGGTTTATAAGATGATCAGGGGAATAGATAGAGTAGACAGTCAGAGACTTTTTCCCCGGGTGGAACAAACCATTAAAAGAGGACATCAATTTAAGGTGAATGGTGGAAGATATAGGGGGGATGTCAGAGGTAGGTTCTTTACCCAGAGAGTAGTGGGGGCATGGAATGCACTGATTGTGGAAGTAGTTGAGTCGGAAACATTAGGGACCTTCAAGCAGCTATTGGATAGGTACATGGATTACGGTAAAATGATATAGTGTAGATTTATTTGTTCTTGAGGGCAGCACGGTAGCATTGTGGATAGCACAATTGCTTCACAGCTCCAGGGTCCCAGGTTCGATTCCGGCTTGGGTCACTGTCTGTGCAGAGCCGGCACATCCTCCCCGTGTGTGCGTGGGTTTCTGCCGGGTGCTCCGGTTTCCTCCCACAGTCCAAAGATGTGCAGCTTAGGTGGATTGGCCATGATAAATTGCCCTTAGTGTCCAAAATTGCCCTTAGTGTTGGGTGGAGGTGTTGACTTTGGGTGGGGTGCTCTTTCCGAGAGCCGGTGCAGACTCGATGGGCTGAATGGCTGCCTCCTGCACTGTAAATTCAATGATAATCTATGATTAATCTAGGACAAAGGTTTGGCACAACATCGTGAGCCGAAGGGCCTGTTCTGTGCTGTATTTTTCTATGTTCTAGGACTGGTCCAAGGCGTTTGTGAGAGCAGTAGCCCCGCTTCGCATGACTTCTTAGTGGGTGGAGAAGGGTGTGGAGTCGTAAGGTGCGACATTCCGACAGATGGAAAGGGCAATGGGCAATGTCTGACCACAGTGACCGGATTGTGTCATTAGAGGCTGATGTGGCGATGTTGGGAGAGGCTTTTTGAGGTGTTGAGGGCGAAGGTGGACAACCAGGAAAATCGCTCCAGGTGACAGAATCTAAGAATGGTAGGACTGTCGGAGGGGGTGGAGGGAACGAGTGCAACTGACTACATAATAAGGATGTTCGTGAAGCTGGTCGAAGAGGGGGTCTTCAGTAAGGCCCTGGAGGTGGATCGTGCCCACTGGTCCATACGACAGAGGCCGAGAGCTGGGGAGACGTCATGGGAGGATGATCATCCGGATGCACAAGTTTCAGGAAAGGAGAGAATTCTGAGGTCGGCGAAGCCGATACGAGACTGTAGCTGCGAGGGGAATCTGATTTGGATTTCCCAGGACATTGGGGTCGATTTTGCCAAATGGTGGACAAGTTTTAACAAACTCAAGGCGGTGCTCTTTCGGCGCAAGGTCTGGTTTGGGGTGTTGTACCCAGCCAGACAAGAACACTTTAAGATGCCGGGGAGGCGCGCAACTTTGTCAAGGAGCATGGATTGGGGGAGGGTTAGTAGTGGGAACGTTTCTTGTTTTTGTCTCGATGTATATACAAGTTTTATAAGTGTTATGTTCTTTTTCGCACATGTTGGTTTTGCTTTTGTTGTGGTCGATGGTGGGTTGGTTCTGAGTTTTGGTTTTTTTCCTGCTGGAGCGGGGCAGGGTTCTGGGGGGGAGCCTGGATAGGTGCTTTCCGAAGGTGGGTGCAGGGGTGGTTTGGGTGGGGTCTTTGCTTGGATCGCCAGTTGGAAGTTACCATGCTAGCAGAAAATGCGAGTAAAGGAGCTGGGGATTTTTATGGACGAGATGGGGCGAGTGGATGTTTAGACGTAAGAACTAGGAGCAGGAGTCGGCCATCTGGCCCCTCGAGCCTGCTCCACCATTCAATGAGATCATGACTGATCTTTTGTGGACTCAGCTCCACTTTCCGGCCCGAACGCCATAACCCTTAATCTCTTTATTCTTCAAAAAACTATCTATCTTTATCTTAAAAACATTTAATGAAGGAGCCTCAACTGCTTCACTGGGCAAGGAATTCCATAGATTCACAACCCTTTGGGTGAAAAAGTTCCTCCTAAGCTCAGTCCTAAATCTACTTCCCCTAGTTCTGCTTTCACCCGCCAGTGGAAACAACCTGCCCGCATCTATCCTATTTATTCCCTTCATAATTTTATATGTTTTATAAGATCCCCCCCCCCACATCCTTCTAAATTCCAACGAGTACAGTCCCAGTCTACTCAACCTCTCCTCGTAATCCAACCCCAATGACAATAATTAATTTCTTTACCCGTCAGTCTGGCCTCAATAAAACACGGTGGATTTGTAGGCATAGTATTATTTATTTTTAACCAACTTGCAAGTCTGACTCGCTTCACAAAGACCCAGAACACAAGCTGCCTCCTGGGGTCTTCCGAACCGAGTGCTATTGGAGACAAAGGAATCTCTACAAATACATTCAAATGGCATCAAGTTTCCCATTCACATACACGATTCCCATAGGTCATCCTATACCCCTCCTGACCTGGCCATACATCCTGATTGGCTCACTTCGTATTCCTTAACCCTGGGCCTCTTGTTACCCAGCATCCTTTTCCCATCCTCTACCAGGCACCCCTCCCTCCTTCCTTGCCATGCTTTATGAAATCCTTTGTCTGTGAACTCACTACTATTAGACTGATCACATCCACATTACTGTAACTAATATTTGAACTAACTATTTTATAAACATTTGTTTGTTCAATTCCTCATTCCCTCCTTTTATCATTTCATGATAACCTATCTGTCCAACCCGTAGCTATGGCCCCTCATCTAAGAAGAATCGTCGCTGTATTTCCAATTCCTGTTGCAGCACTCCGTCATCCGCTGTACCTTCGTGGATCCTAACAGCCAAGATTCTAGGGGCATCTATCGGATCCAGTGCACCCTGCATTTTACCCATCACGCATTTAAGGATGGCCAGGCCCACAAAGATGCAGCCGAGTGCCACTGCTAAATACATGGTCACATTTATCAACCAGTCCTTCCAACTTCCAAATCCCCAGTTACCCCAAGAGCCAGGGTCCTGCATTCCGCCCAGGTGATCCCGTATGCGATCCATAAATTTAGTGATGTTAGCGGTTCGGTCTTGAACTCCCATGATACACTTGCCCTGCACTATGCGCATACCCCACCCTCACGGGCCAGAAGATAGCCAAGAGCATACCGGTTCTGCATTGCAAACAACCGCAGCTGAGACAATTCCTTGGTTTTTGCCCCGAGGGTTCCCAAGGTTTCGTTTCCCAGGATGGTAAGGTCACAAATAAAATAATTCCTATCGCTAACCGCCAAGGAACCCCCCACACCTCCCAGTGTCAAGACGCTCAGAATTCCTCATCTGGCTGAGTGGCCCCGGTTGGGTGCGAGAACCTGAGGTTTTTTCCGGTTCTCGCAGAATTCAGCTGAGACTGCCCGGCGTGCCAACTGATTGTGCAGCCTCCACGCCGAGGGGCAGGGGACTGTGGTAGGGACTAGAATCCCGATAGCAATTTGGCGGGGAAATGGGGGTGACAAAACATTGGTCGCTGTGCCATTAAAAAAAAAAGTAGTATTCTTGTTCAGTGTACAGGCTAGCATCACAATCAGTATATCGGTTGCGCAGGGATCCCCCAGTAGCCCAGTTTATCCAGCTTTGGAACACCCATTCGGGCCGCCCAGCAATGCGGAAAGCCCTAGTCCCAACAGTGATGTGAGAGACATTCGCCCATCCACAAAGGAGCTGGAGGCCGGCGTTCAATGGAACGCAGGTGGTGTTGTAACATTGGCCAGACGCCTGAGTGATATGACACCTCCTGTCCGTACAGGTGGGGAACAGACATGTTATATTCGTTTCCACCTCTACCAGCAAACAGCCGTACCCGTCATTGCTGAAACAATTCTCGTACGACGGGGAGTCTCTATTGGGAGTGAAGTGGCGAGGTGTGTACGCCCTCCACCGTTGCAGCCCATCATACTGTGAGTGGGAATTATCCCGAGGAAGGGGAAGGCAAATAGCCGGTGGTGATGAACCCGGATCGTAAGGAAGAGTGACTTGCTCGGGCGGTGGCTCGGAACGCTGACAATGAACCGCCGTTTTGGGAGTGCCCCAAAGCGGTGAAACAGAAAATAATCTGGACACCGCTGCGGGGTTCGGGTAGCAGACATCCCGTCCCTGGCCATACAAGCGGTGGTAAATCTGGTAGAAGAGAATCTCCTGATAACCCACGTTCTAGTTGTACTCCCTTCTCACATGCTCCGTCCTCTTTCTAGTCCCTCTCTCTCTCTCTCTCTCTCTCTCTCTCTCTCTCTCTCTCTCTCTCTCTCTCTCTCTCTCTCTCTCTCTCTCACACAACCTCTTCCTACCCTCTCCTGACGGTCTGACTTTACCTTTATGGCACCAATCTTAACACATCCAAAATCAAATTTACATGTACTCCAAAAACAAGGCAATGTCCATGTAATGTTCCCTTCCCATCGCCGGGGCCGGTGCAATTGCTTCATGAGTCCTGCATTGTCCGTTAATCTGATGACCTTCCACGAGTCGCCGAATGTCACCTCAGCATAAGTGAAATGTCCGTGTAGTTTGGTTGGGGTTACAGATGTAGATGATATTTCCCTTTTCCATTTCCGCCGCCGATGTCACTCCAAGCGAGGCGAGGCCGAAGATTACACATGTGGTGCGTAGCCACCCCTTCATGCTCCACACCTGTAAAACAGCGCTGGGGAAGGGAGGCAGGTTAATCTGTCCATGAAAATGAGGCCCGTTATCAGAACTCAGCTGGTATGCAGTACCGGGGAATGATTTCCCGCCTCAGAACTTTATCCACAGTAGCAGCTTTATTATCGGTAGTCGGATACACCTCAACCCATCTGCTGAACACATCTACAATAATCAAAACATATTTATAACATTGACAACTTTGACACCTTTCCAACTCCATGTAATCCATTTGGAGCGTCTCAAAGGGACCACTGGGTAACGGGGTTTGCCTCATACCACAAGGGATACCTTTGCCGGTGTTATATTGCTGACAAATCAAACACCGATTACTGATACTCTGGGCCAGCCCCTGCATTTTAGGGTGCCACCAAGTGTCCAGCAACCAATCAATAGTCCCCCGAGCCCCACAATGAGTTGCGAAGTGTACACATTCGATGACCCATAAAGCCAGTACATCAGACATACAAGTCTGATGTGCTGGCGTGGTGCATAAAGAGGAAACAGAATCATATGTACAACCTAACCGTTTCCACATTTGTTTATCACTCTCAGGAGCGTCCTCCTGTAACCTTATTACGTCTTGGATGGTTGGCATTGGCTTGTCAGAAGCAGACCTATTTATAGTAGATCGTTTAGTCTGACTTAACATTTTAGGCACCATCACTTGCTGAATTTGCGCGGCTGTCGGCGCTGCACAATCTGCTTGATCATTACCAACGTCAACTGGAGTCTTACCGTTTGTATGGGCAGCGCATTTGATGACGGAAATCTGCGTGGGCATAAGGAGGGCCTGCAGTAGGTCATTAACTAAACCCCGGTGGGATATTTCCATGCCGGCCGAGGTAAGGAATCACCTATTCTTCCAGAGCTGTGGATTGGCTGAAGTCGAGTGTTAATCGTTTCAGCGACCTCAAAATATTTTATGGAAGTGCCGTCTGGCATGACTTGAAGTGCGTACTCTGTTGGATCTGAATGATCCACTGCCCTCCTTACCATAGGCCCCAGATCCTTGACATGGTACTGGTCGTGGACCTGACGTGTAATATGAGGGCCTACAGAAGCTGACTGTGGCCATAAATGTGGTGATATTGTAACAAACTCGGCTGTACCTTCTTTTCCCGTGACTGTGGCTGTAATCGTGACTGGCAATTCGGTCCCAATTAACGGCCGGTATTTGTCCTCCAACTCCCTGTTTTGTCCGGTTCTGTCATAGGCCAGGGTAACGTGGTGCAGTGAATGTTCAATGTCTAATGTCCACCACTAGGGTGTGATAGAAATATAGCACTGTTGTCTCATCCTCCATGATTGAACCGTTACCCCTTCGTCTCCGCACTCTAGCTGTAGCTGGAAGATACACAGTAAATCTCGGGCCAACAAGTTACAGTCCAATCCAGTAGTCACCACAAACTGATGATCCGCAGACTTATTCTCGTAAGTGACTGTCACAGGTTCAGAAATAGGATACTCACACACCTGTCCTTGGAACCCTGACAATTGCTGGGTGTGGTTGGATAGTGGTAGTCGAAGTTCTGATTGCACCGAAGACATGGCTGCTCCAGTGTCGATTACAAATGGGCAGTGTTGATCTCCTATCTGCAGAGAAATAATAGGTTCCCTGTCCGATTGGAGAGTCCTTATGACTAAATTAGCTAGTCAATCTTGTGTTGAGAAAGGGTTTGCCTGGGAGAAGTCGGTGTACCTTGTCTGTCCTCCCCTTGGTAGGTACCCCCTCCTTTTGGGTCGGGTAGTCTCCTTCTGCTGCCCGTCTTTTAAAGGGGCATTCCTGATGCCAGTGATCTGTACGGCCACAATTAAAACATGCATTCTCCCTCTATATCTGCCGCTGGTTGGGGCCTCGGATCATCCTTTTTCATTACATACTCAGTCTTAATCTTTGTAACTGAGCCTCCTTCCTGGCCTACACCCTCCTTCCAATACAATCTGACTGCCCGGGCCATCTGGGAAGGGTCGTTCTCTGGCCAATTCATGTTATTACATTCCACGGCAGTAGCCACGGAAGGTGGTAGGCAATGCATAGCACAATATTGAGGGGAATTCTGACTATTTTGGTACAGCAAGTCGCCTGACTGCCCACAGTAGATTTCATTAAAACGTTCCAGAAATTCCTCTGGCTCTTCAGTCTTTTTGGGTTTGAGGTCTAAGATAGCAGAGATGTTTATGGGCCTTTGAAATGTGGCATTCAACGCATTCAGGATTTGTGCCCGTCTATCATTGTCCAAGGCATGGGCTTGCTGAAGTGTGGCGTGGCTAGCATAGTTCAAGTGGTTGAGGTAACTGTGGTGCTCTGCTGGGGTTAAAAGCTGCTGGACTAGGGCCCAGAGGTCCCTTGAATCATCTTGATTAACTGAGATGGTAGTTCTCAGTCCACGAAAGCAGCAGGAGATTTCTTCCTGTCTGGGATTGCAGCCAGAATAGCCATCATCTCACTGGGCCTCCATGGGAAATAAATGTCTATCGTGGGCTGGGCTGCTGCTGTTGCAGCATCAGGGTTAGGTATTTTCCTAATCGGCAACTGTCTCAAGAGTCTCACTAGGGGGCGCTTTAGTGGATTCCTCTGGCTCTTCAAAGACTTTGACGTCTTTCCCTTTCGATAGGGGGAGCTCCTGCTCCTCATAACCATTCCCGTCTTCTTTCTTTGTTCTCATACTTTTCTGTCCTACCATATCGGTCTGAAGGGATCTAGGTGGTATACGTGATTGTTTCTGGATAGGATCAGACCCCTCTCTCATTGTCCGAGATCAGGTCCTAGAGCTTAACTGGGCTTGTTGAACAGAGCTCCCCTTCTCTAACAGACGGTGAAGGTGCAGAAATAGGGCCCAAACTATTAACCGAAGGGGCTGGAGAGGCTGGCATCATTTGAATCTGGGAGCAGTGGCTGGATATAAATTATGATACCCTGGTGGTTCCGGAATTAGTGTAGTCGGGACTCTAGCCGAAATGGTCCAATTCTCTAGGTCATCATCTGCGTCTGTCAATGTAAGGCCAGCCATTGAACTACGTAGCCCATTTTTAAAACCCGAGTCCACCCTCTCTTTACTTGCGGGTTTTTTGAATGCACACTCCTTTTTCAAGATCTCCAGAGTTTTCTGGTTTCCCCCCCTTCGCTAATTGGAATCCCCATTTTAAGGGCATTTTCTTGCCAACTTAATAACATGATCTTATCTCCTCTTGACAATATTGTCTCCATAATCCAATTAACTCGTTAGCTTTCATACTTTGGCTCTTTTTATTTATTTATTTATTTATTTATTTGTCTATTTATAACCAATGGCAATTTTTGCTACTTGGCAAAGTTATTTAAAAGGTTTTAACATTGTTCTTTTAAAACCTAAAATGTTTGAAAATTCAAATTGAATTACTGCAAACTGCAAGCTTAGTTCTGATCTCGACTCAGAACTGAATTTACGATTTGCTTAACACAAACTTGTATAACTTTTACAACTTAACTAATTCTTTATCTTAACAATTTTTCTTTTAACAAGTTTTTCTTACATTCACAAAAATGTTGGCTGCTATCAATGAAGGAGCAGTTAGCTGCGGTAATTTATACCGGAGCAAAGTCAACTGTCATCTCCAGATTTACACATTTTAAAATGGTGTCAGTGAGTTTCTTTATGTCGCTATTAATTCACAAATAAAATGAAATAATCATTATTTCAAGTAATTCAACTTAAGGTTCTGGCAATTTCAATCAATTGCTTGCTAAAATAATGAACTTTTATCAAAGAGGTGGAGAAATCCACTGGTTTCCTTTAATTAATTCAAAACTTAACTTTGCTGGAGTTTCACTGACTCAAGGTATCCGATTACACCACAGGCTGCTGCTGTTATTTCGAGGCCCGTGTGAGAAGCGCTGTCTGTAGTCTTTAACTTTGGCTGCTGTTAACCCATTGAGAGACTTCTGCTTTAACTAACATGCAGCATCCAGTTGTATGGATGTTCTTTGGTTTGAAATTTATCCAAGCAATTCCCCATAATCTCTTAACTAGTCCTCAAGACTGCGTTTCTTGCCACTACAGTCCAAGGATACAATTTTAGCTTAATCAACTATAGTTTCCAAAACACACACTTGTGGAATTAAATCAATTCCAAAACATACACACATGGAATTAAACCATCATCCGATGTCCCATCAATCTCAAAACTACACACACATGGAATTAAGCCATCAATTCAATGTCCCATCAATTGGTGTTCCTGGAATTGGAGAGAGGAAGGGACAGGGATTGGAGACCCCATTGGGATTGCAGGAAATAATGGAGTGTATTGGGTTGATACACTGGGCCCAGATGGCTTCTGATAGACTTTTATAAACCGTTCTCGAAAGAGTAGGCGCCCCATCTCCTGGGAATGTATACTGACTTGCTGGCGTGGGGTTCCTGGCCGTGCATTCGCAGGCATTGATCTCTTTGACCCCAAAGAAGGATAAGGATCCAACGTGTGGGTTTTATAGGCCCATCTCCCTGTTAAATACTGATGTGAAGCTGTTGCGCAAAATTCTGGCGAGGCGGCTGGAGGGGTGTGTGCCAGAGATGGTTTCTGAGAATCAGACAGATTTTGTTAAGGGGCGGTAATTATCGAGCAACATCAGGAGACTGCTGAATGTGGTAATGTTTCCGTCTAGGGAATTTCTAGGCAATAAGTGGAATTTCACGAGTTTCGTAAAGTGTGTAAAAGGGGATTTGAAGAGGTGGGGTGCAGAAGGCTGTGGAGGCCAAATCACTGAATGTCTTTAAGACAGAGATAGATAGGTTCTTGATTAATAAGGGGATCTGTGGTTATGGGGAGAAGGCAGGAGAATAGCATTCAGGGCAGCACGGTAGCATTGTGGATAGCACAAATGCTTCACAGCTCCAGGGTCCCAGGTTCGATTCCGGCTTGGGTCACTGTCTGTGCGGAGTCTGCACATCCTCCCCGTGTGTGCGTGGGTTTCCTCCGGGTGCTCCGGTTTCCTCCCACAGTCCAAAGATGTGCAGGTTAGGTGGATTGGCCATGATAAATTGCCCTTAGTGTCCAAAATTGCCCTTAGTGTTGGGTGGTGTTACTGGGTTATGGGGATAGGGTGGAGGTGTTGACCTTGGGTAGGGTGCTCTTTCCAAGAGCCGGTGCAGACCCGATGGGCCGAATGGCCTCCTGCACTGTAAATTCTATGAATGGGGATGAGAAAATATCAGCCATGATTGAATGGCGGAGCAGACTCGATGGGCCGAGTGGCCTAATTCTGCTCCTTTGTCTTTTGGTCTTATGGATGCTCTAGCCCTGTCCTTGGCGGGGAGGGTACAGGCCATAAAAATGAACATTTTGCCACGGTTTGCAATTGTTTTCCAGTCCCTTCTGATCGGTGGGGGGCTGGCGCTCCCAAACCTGTTGTTACTATTACTGTTGGGTGGCAAACGTGGAGGTGAGACTGGTGGTGGGGCGCGGGTAAGGAGTGGATGCAGGTGGAGGAGGCCTCCTGTGCCTGTGTGGGGATGTGCTGAAGGGCCTTGGCGACGGCCCCCTTCAAGTTCTTCCTGGGTAGATTTACCAACAGTCCCATTGTGGTGTCGTCCCTCAAGATATGAAACCAGCTGAGGCAGCACCTTCGAGACGGGGGTTTGTGGGTATGTTGATTTTGTCCCCAGTATGCGGGAATCATTGGTTCATACCAGTAGGGATAGATGCAACGTATAGGAGCTGGCATAGAGAAGTGATAGAGTGGGTAAAGGGTTTGTTCGAGAAGGGAGTTTTGCTCGGATGGAGGAGTTGCAGAAGAAGTTCCATCTACCAAGGGGGGATGAATTTGGGTGGTCTGGAGTGAAATTATGCACCGGGTAAATTTGACATGCTATTCCAGGATGATGAGCCATTTACAGTTCAAGGTGGTGCACAGGGCCCACATGACTCTGGCTTGCATGAATGGGTTCTTCCCTGATGTGTTCAAAGAACAAAGAAAATCACAGCACAGGAACAGGCCCTTCGGCCCTCCCAGCCTGCGCCGATCCAGATCCTTTATCTAAACCTGTCACCTATTTTCCAAGGATCTACTTCCCTCTGTTCCCCACCCGTTCATGTATCTGTCTAGATGCATCTTAAATTATGCTATTGTGCCCGCTCTACCACCTCTGCTGGCAAAGCGTTCCAGGCACCCACCACCCTCTGCGTAAAAAACTTCCCACGCACATCTCCCTTAAACTTTCTCCCTCTCACCTTGAAATCGTGACCCCTTGTAATTGAGATCCCCACTCTTGGAAAAAGCTTGTTGCTATCCACACTGTCCATACCTCATAATTTTGTAGACCTCAATCAGGAACCCCCTCAACCTCCGTCTTTCCAACAAAAACAATCCGAATCTACTCAACCTTTCTTCATAGCTAGCACCCTCCATACCAGGCAACATCCTGGTGAACCTCCTCTGCACCCTCTCTAAAGCATCCACACCCTTCTGGTAATGTGGCGACCAGAACTGCACGCAGTATTCCAAATGTGGCCTAACCAAAGTCCTATACAACTGTAACATGACCTGCCGACTCTTGTACTCAATACCCCGTCCGATGAAGGCAAGCATGCTGTATGCCTTCTTGACCACTATCGGCCTGAGTTGCCACCTTCAGGGTACAATGGACCTGAACTCCCAGATCTCTCCTGGATTGAACTCCATCTGCCATTTCTCGCCCAACTCTCCAATCTATCTATATTTTGCTGTATTCTCGGACAGTCCTCCTCGCTATCTGCAATTCCACCAATCCTACTATCATCTGCAAACTTGCTAATCAGACCACCTATACCTTTGTCCAGATCATTTATGTATATCACAAACAACAGTGGTCCGAGCACGGGTCCCTGTGGAACACCACCAGTCACCTTTCTCCATTTTGAGACACTCCCTTCCACCACTACTCTCTGTCTCCTGTTGCCAGCCAGTTCTTTATCCATCCAG
Source organism: Scyliorhinus torazame (assembly GCF_047496885.1). Taxonomy (NCBI): domain Eukaryota; kingdom Metazoa; phylum Chordata; class Chondrichthyes; order Carcharhiniformes; family Scyliorhinidae; genus Scyliorhinus; species Scyliorhinus torazame. The sequence continues at coordinate 63,997,126 of NC_092727.1, read as the reverse complement.
CTAGTACACCCTGAACCCCATACGACTTCACTTTTTCCATCAACCTGCCATGGGAAACTTTATCAAATGCCTTGCTGAAGTCCATGTATATGGCATCTACAGCCCTTCCCTCATCAATTAACGTTGTCACTTCCTCAAAGAATTCTATTAGGTTTGTAAGACATGACCTTCCCTGCACAAAACCATGCTGCCTATCACTGATAAGTCTATTTTCTTCCAAGTGAGAATAGATCCTATCCCTCAGTATCTTCTCCAACAGTTTGCCTACCACTGATGTGAAGCTCACAGGTCTATAATTCCCTGGATTATCCCTGCTACCCTTCTTAAACAAAGGGACAACATTAGCAATTCTCCAGTCCTCCGGGACCTCACCCGTGCTCAAGGATGCTGCAAAGATATCTGTTAAGGCCCTAGCTATTTCGTCCATCTCTTCCCTCAGTAACTTGGGATAGATCCCATCCGGACCTGGGGACTTGTCCACCTTAATGACTTTTAGAATACCCAAAACTTCCCCCTTCCTTATGCCGACTTCACCTAGAGTATTTCAACATCATCCCTAGCCTCAACATCCATCATGTCCCTCTCCTTGGTGAATACCAATGCAACTTTTAATAGATTGTGTATTGGGAAGCACACGGCGTACTCTCCAGGTGTGATACAGCAGAAATGGACAAGTGGTTTTTAAAACAAAACAATGTTTTCTATGTTCTAAAGTACTCATTAAGAATCTCACCCATTTCCTCTGACTCCACGCATAAATTCCCTCTTTTGTCTTTGAGTGGGCCAATCCTTTCTCTAGTTACCGTCTTACTCCTTATATACGAATAAAAGGCTTTGGGATTTTCCTTAACCCTGTTAGCCAAAAATATTTCATGACCCCTTCTGGCCCTCTTTATTGCGCGTTTGAGATTTGTCCTACCTTCCCGATATCCTCCAAAGCTTCATCAGTTTTAAGTCGCCTAGATCTTATGTATGCTTCCTTTTTCATCTTAGCTAGTCTCACAATTCCACCCATCATCCATGGTTCCCTAATCTTGCCATTTCTATCCCTCATTTTCACAGGGACATGTTTGTCCTGCACTCAAATCAACCTTTCCTTAAAAGACTCCCACATTTCAAATGTGGATTTACCCTTAAAGAGCTGCTCCCAATCCAAATTCCCTAGCTCCTGCTGAATTTTGTTATACTTGGCCTTTCTCCAATTGAGCACTCTTCCTTTCGGACCACTCTAGTCCTTGTCCATGAGTATTCTAAAACTTGCGGAATTGTGATCGCTATTCCCAAAGTAATCACCAACTGAAACTTCAACCACCTGGCCGGGATCATTCCCCAATACCAGGTCCAAAATGGCCCCTTCCCGAGTCGGACTATTTACATACTGCTCTAAAAAACTCTACTGGATGCTCCTTAAAAATTCTGCTCCATACACGCCTCCAACACTACATGAGTCCCATTCAATGTTGGGGAAGTTAAAATCTCCCATCACGACCACCCTATTGCTCCTACATTTTTCTATAATCTGTCTACATATTTGTACCTCTACTTCACGCTCGCTTTTGGGAGGCCTGTAGTAAAGTCCCAACAACGTTACTGCACCCTTCCTATTTCTTAGCTCCACCCATATTGCCTCAGTGCTTGAATCCTCCATTGTGCCCTCCTTAATCACAGCTGTGGTTTCATCTCTGACCAATAATGCAACTCCTCCACCCCTTTTACCTCCCTCTATCCCTCCTGAAGCATCTATACCCTGGGATATTTAGTTGCCAATCTTGCCCTTCCCTCAACCAAGTCTCCGTAATACCAATAACATCATATTTCCAGGTACTAATCCAAGCCCTAAGTTCATCTGTCTTAGCTGCTACACTTCTCGCATTCAAACAAATGCACCTCAGACCACCTGTCCCTTTGTGTTCATCATCTCTTCCCTGTCTACTCTTCCCCTTAGTCATATTGAGTTTATTATCTAGTACCTTACTGGCTTTAGTTGCTGCATCTTTACTGACCTCTAACTTCCTAATCTGGTTCCCATCCCCCTGCCACATTAGTTTAAAACCTCCCCAACAGTGTTAGTAAAAGCACCCCCTGGGACATTGGTTCCAGTCCTGCCCAGGTGTCGACCATCCGATTTGTAATGGTCCCACCGCCCCCAGAACCGGTTCCAATGTCCCAAAAATCTGAACCTCTGTCCACCATCTCTCCAGCCACGTATTCATTCTGACTATTCTTGAATTTCTACTCTGACTGTTTCGTGGCACTGCTTGCTGCCTTTGAGGTCCTACTTTTTAACTTATCTCCTAACTCCCTAAATTCTGATTGTAGGACCTCATCCCGTTTTTTTACCTATATCGTTGGTGCCTATATGCACCACAACAACTGGCTGTTCACCCTCCCCCTTCAGTATGTCCTGCAGCCGATCTGAGATATTCCTGACCCGCGCACCCGGGTAGGCAACATACCATTCGGGAGTCTTGTTTTCGACCACAGAAACACCTGTCTACTCCCCTTACGATTGACTCCCCAATGACTATAGCCCTGCCAGTCTTTTTCCTGCCCTTCTGTGCAGCAGAGCCAGCCACGGTGCCATGAGCCTGGATACTACTGCCTTCCCCTGGTGAGTCATCTCCCCCAACAGTATCCAAAACGGTATACCTGTTTTGGCAGGAAATGTCCGCAGAGGACACCTGCACTGCCTTCTTGCTCTTTCTCTGCCTTTTGGTCACCCATTCCCTGTCTCCCTCACCAATCCTAATCTGCGGTGTGACCAACTCACTGAACGTGCTATCCACGACCTTCTCAGCATCGCGGATGCTCCAAAGTGAGTCCATCCGCAGCTCCAGAGCCGTCATGCGGTCTAACAGGAACTGCAGCCGGACACACTTCCCGCACACGAAGGAGTCCGGGGCATCGGCCGCGTCCCTGAACTCCCACATTGAGCACGAGGAGCATAACACGGGTCTGGGATCTCCTGCCATTTTTACACTTTACCTTAAATGATTACAAATATAATATCAAATAATGAATAAGTGAAAGGAATAAGGATTTTACTTGCCAATCACAATACTTGCCAACCCACTAATTTCTTCCAGCTACTTACCTTCCCGACCGACCCCTGGCCACTGCTCCCGCCGAAAATCTGAAGCTATACTTGTGGATAAAACAAAAAGAAATGAGAGAGCTTACCTGATATTCACTCACCCTCTTAGGTTAGAGGAGGTGGAAGGGTGGGAGACGCTACAAGTGTAGTGTAGTGGCTCGGGTTTCGCAACCGCCCAACTTAAATAGAGGTAAAAATCAAACACTTAAGCGCCTACCTGAATCCCAAGCTGCACTCCGCGGAGCTCCCTCTCTCTCTCCTGCTCCCGGAAATGAAGGGCGCTGGAACCCGGGGGCAAGTTTAAACACCTACTTGAATCCCAAGCTGCACTCCGGCTCCCTCTCTCTCTCCCGCTCCCGGAAATGAAGGGCGCTGGAACCTGGGGGCAAGTTTAAACACCTACCTGAATCCCAAGCTGCACTCGCTGCCCTCCGGCTCCCCCTCTCTCTCCCGCTCCCGGAAATGAAGGGCGCTGGAACCTGGGGGCAAGTTTAAACACCTACCTGAATCCCAAGCTGCACTCGCTGCAATCCGGCTCCCTCTCCCTCTCCCGCTCCCGGAAATGAAGGCCGCTGGAACATGGGGGCAAGTTTAAACACCTACCTGAATCCCAAGCTGCACTCGCTGCACTCCACCGGAGCTCCCTCTCTCTCTCCCGCTCCCGGAAATAAATTTGTCAAGTGGGCCTGCGAATCGTATTTATGTTTTGGTCTTGTCCGAAGTTGGGAGCATTCTGGGCATTGATTTTCGAGACACTGTCAGAGATTGTTGGGGTGGGGCTGTGATGATCTTCGGTGTTTTGCAGCTGTGAGCTACAAGAGGGGAAGGGGTCTTTTGCCACTCTGCCCGGTGGTGAATCTTTCTTGAACGGTATCGGCATAGTTTGGGGATTTGGTGGAGTTTTTGCAACTTGAGAAGATTAGGTGAGATTCAGGCTCTTTGTCTCAAAGGATATGCTTGTCTGGTAGGTGGGGGAGGGGTTAATTAAAATGACATGTTCATAACTTGGTTGTATTCACTTTGCTGATTGTATTATTGATGTATTTAGAATAAAATGTTTTTAAAAATGTAGATGTACAAAGGGACCTTTGTCTTTGTCAATAAATCACAAAGCTAATCACAAGCTATTAGGAAGGCTCAAGGTATGTTGTTACCCTTTATCACAAGAGGATTTCATCATGGAATCATAGAATTTACAGTGCAGAAGGAGGCCATTCGCCCCATCGAGTCTGCACGGCCCTTGGAAAGAGCACCCTATCTAAGCCCACACCTCCACCCTATCCCCATAACCCAGTAACCCCACCTAACCATTTTTTTGGGCAACTAAGCGCAATTTAGCATGGCCAATCCACCTCGAGTACAAGACGAGCCAAATCTTGCTACAATTGTGTGAAATCTTGGTTAGAGGAGTGGAGTACTAGAATCATAGAATCATAGAAGTTTACAGCATGGAAACAGGCCCTTCGGCCCAACCAGTCCATGCCGCCCAGTTTTTACCATTAAGCTAGTCCCAGTTGCCCGCACTTGGCCCATAACCCTCTATACCCATCTTACCCATGTAACCATCTAAATGCTTTTTGAAAGACACAATTGTACCCGCTTCTACTACTACCTCTGGCAGCCCATTCCAGACACTCACTACCCTCTGAGTGAAGAAATTGCCCCTCTGGGCCCTTCTGAATCTCTCCCCTCTCACCTTAAACCTATGCCCTCTAGTTTTAGACTCCCCTACCTTTGGGAAAAGATGTTGACTATCTACCTTATCTATGCCCCTCATTATTTTATAGACCTCTATAAGATCACCCCTAAGCCTCCTACGCTCCAGGGAAAAAAGTCCCAGTCTATCCAGCCTCTCCTTATAACTCAAACCATCAAGTCCCGGCAACATCCTAGTAAATCTTTTCTGCACTCTTTCTAGTTTAATAATATCCTTTCTATAATAGGGTGACCAGAACTGCACACAGTATTCCAAGTGTGGCCGTACCAATGTCTTGTACAACTTCAACAAGACGTCCTAACTCCTATATTCAATGTTCTGACCAATGAAACCAAGCATGCCGAATGCCTTCTTCACCACCCTGTCCACCTGCGACTCCACCTTCAAGGAGCTATGAACCTGTACTCCTAGATCTCTTTGTTCTATAACTCTCCCCAACGCCATACCATTAACTGAGTAGGTCCTGGCCTGATTCGATCTGCCAAAATGCATCACCTCACATTTATCTAAATTAAACTCCATCTGCCATTCGTCGGCCCACTGGCCTAATTGATCAAGATCCCGTTGCAATCCTAGATAACCTTCTTCACTATCCACTGTGCCACCAATCTTGGTGTCATCTGCAAACTTACTAACCATGCCTCCTAAATTCTCATCCAAATCATTAATATAAATCACAAATAACAGTGGACCCAGCACCGATCCCTGAGGCACACCACTGGTCACAGGCCTCCAGTTTGAAAAACAGCCCTCTACAACCACCCTCTGCCTTCTGTTGTCCAGCCAATTTTGAATCCAATTGGCAACCCCACCCTGGATCCCGTGAGCTTTAACCTTCTGCAACAACCTACCATGCGGTACCTTGTCAAAGGCTTTGCTAAAGTCCATGTAGACAACGTCTACTGCACTGCCCTCATCTACCTTCTTGGTCACTCCCTCAAAAAACTCAATCAAATTTGTGAGACATGATTTTCCACGCACAAAGCCATGCTGACTGCCCCGAATCAGTCCTTGCCTCTCTAAATGCTTGTAGATCCTGTCTCTCAGAATACCTTCTAGCAACTTACCTACTACAGACGTTAGGCTCACCGGTCTGTAGTTCCCAGGCTTTTCCCTGCTGCCCTTCTTAAACAAGGGCACAACATTCGCCACTCTCCAATCTTCAGGCACCTCACCTGTGGCTGCCGATGATTCAAATATCTCGGTTAGGGGACCCGCAATTTCCTCCCTAGCCTCCCACAACATCCTGGGATACATTTCATCAGGTCCCGGGGATTTATCTACCTTGATGCGCTTTAAGACTTCCAGCACCTCCTCCTCTGTAATATGCACACTTCTCAAGACATCACTATTTATTTCCCTTAGTTTCCTAATCTCCATGCCTTTCTCCACCGTGAATACCGATGAGAAATATTCATTCAGGATCTCACCCAACTCTTGTGGCTCTGCACATAGATGCCCTTGTTGATCCTTAAGAGGCCCTACTCTGTCCCTAGTTACTCTTTTCCCCTTTATGTATCTGTAGAATCTCTTTGGATTCTCCCTTGCATTATTTGCCAAAGCAATTTCATGTCCCCTTTTTGCCCTCCTGATTTCCCTCTTAACTCTATTTCGACAATCTCTATACTCTTCAAGGGATCTACTTGATCCCAGTTGCTTATGTACGTCATATGCCTCCTTCTTCTTTTTGACCAGAGTCTCAATATCTCGAGTCATCCAGGGTTCCCTACTTCTACCAGCCTTGCCCTTCACTCTAAAGGGAATGTGCTTACCCTGCACCCTGGTTAACACATTTTTAAAAGCCTCCCATTTACCAGCCGTCCCTTTGTCTGCCAATAGTCTCCCCCAATCTACCTCTGCAAGTTCCTGTCTGATACCATCAAAATTGGCCTTGCCCCAATTAAGAATTTTAACTCTTGGGCCAGACCTATCATTCTCCATAGCTATCTTAAAACTAATGGAATTATGGTCACTTGTCCCAAAGTGATCCCTCACTAGCACTTCTATCACTTGCCCTTCCTTATTTCCCAAGACGAGGTCAAGTTTTGCCCCCTCTCTAGTCGGTCCATCCACATACTGAATGAGAAATTCCTCCTGAATACACTCAACAAATTTCCCTCCATCCAAGCCCCTAATGCTATGGCTGTCCCAGTCAATGTTGGGAAAGTTAAAGTCCCCTACTACTACCACCCTATTATTCTTGCAGCTATCTGTAATCTCCTTACATATTTGCTCCTCAATTTCCCGCTGACTATTTGGGGGCCTGTAGTACAGTCCTACCAAGGTGATCTCTCCCTTCTTATTTTTCAGTTCCACCCATATAGACTCAGTGGGCGAACCCTCGGATATATCCCCTCTAAGTACTGCCGTGATGTTCTCCCTAATCAAAAACGCCACTCCCCCTCCTCTCTTACCTACTGTCTGCAGTTTTAGCCCCCTTTCCACCGAAAGGATATTACTGCCGTGATTAAATGAATGTTCACCACACTTGTTGCCGGGGATTGGCCAGACAGTCCTATGAAGAGAGAATGGGGAAACTAGGCCTATATTCTCCAGAGTTTTAAGAATGAGATGTGATCGCATTGAAACCTGCAAAATACTTAAAGGGTAGATGAGGGTAAGATGTTTGCCCTGGTTGGGGAGTCTAGAACCCACGGGGCACAATTTCAAAATAGGAAAACCACTTTGGACCGAAATGAGGCGAATTATTTGTACTCCGAGTTGTGAATGTTTGGAATTCCATGCATTAGAAGGTGTTGGAAGCTCAGTCAAAGGCTATGTTTAAAGCAGAGATTGACAGCTTTCTAAATGATAACTGCAGACGGTATCCCAGGTGTGCAGTCTAACTAAGGTTCCACACAATTGAAGCAATGATATAATCGGATATGGGGCAGTGTGGGAGGCCATGCCATTGAAATGAATCAACCATGATTATATTGAATGATGGATCAGGCTTTGATGGACTGAATGGCCATTCCTGCTCCCATGTTTATAAAACACACAAAATATGGTGAAAACCACTAGTACTACGATGTAGTGCGGACCTTTGTGGAGCAGGCTCATTTAGGCTTTGAACCCAGGACTTCTCTTTTTAACTTTTCTGCCACCCAAAATGAGTATCCGCTTGCCACTTGCCTCGTTTCATGAGTCTGGCTGGACTCTAGGCCAGATCTGAGGTGAGGGGTCAAGTGTGTGAGCTGACGCACAGCAGAACCCATGCTCTTGGATAATAGTCTGATTACAAATTAGTGACCTGTGCATCTTTTTTAAACTTGGTCATATTGATGATCATGCTCAGCCTGAATAAAATATCGAGCCTGTACGAATTCAGCTCAAAACTATATTATCATAGAATCTACAGTGCAGAAGGAGGCCATTCGGCCCATCGAGTCTGCACCGGCCCTGAACACCCTACTTAAATGCACACCCCCACCCTATCCCCATAACGCAGTAAACCCACCAATCTTTTTGGACACTAAGGGCAATTTTGCATGGCCAATTCACCTAACGTGCACTTCTTTGTACTGAAGCAGCAAACAACTTTACACACAGGATTGTTTTTCAGAATTATTAAGACTATAATACTTTTGTGAATAACCAAAGCAATACCCTTATATCAGAAATTATTGTGGATGAAAACTGCCAGAAGCAGACTAGTCTCAGATTGGATGTGACTGAAATGTATTGGAAGTGCTCTCATTTGGTATTGAGGTGCAAAGTTTCCAAGTAGGAGATTGTAAAGCTGCTCATGTTTGCTTCCAAGGGATGATAGAGAAGCAAAAGTGGGTTTCAAATCATCCTTTTCGAACAAAAATTGGGGCTGGATTCTCTGCCAGCGGGATGCTCCATTTTGCCGGCAGTCCAGGGGTTTCCTGACGGCGTGGGGCTGCCGCACAATGAGAAACCCCATTGACCGGCTGGTGAAACGGTGCATCCTGCTGACGGGGTGAACCTGAAATGTGGCGTGGCGGGACGCAGAATCCAGCCCCTGAATTTAATCTATTCACTTTTCTCTGAGTAGTCAGTCATCAGAAGTGCACAGATTTCCGGGCAGCACGATAGCGCACTGGTTAGCACTGCTGTCTCATGGCGTCGAGGTCCCAGTTTCGATCCTGGCTCTGGGTCACTGTCCGTGTGGAGTTTGCACATTCCCCCTGTGTTTGCATGGGTTTCGCCCCCACAACACAAAGATGTGCAGGGTAGGTGAATTGGCCACGCTAAATTGCCCCTTAATTGGGAAAAAAGAATTGGGTACTCTAAATTTAAAAAAAAAAAAAAATAAGTGCACAGATTTCAGAATGTGTCAAATCAGTGTTTACAGGCAGAATGTGCTGGCGTGCCATCTTGTACAGAAGTGCTAATGCTGACCAGACTGGCTGAAGTGTGGGTTTGCCATGGTTCAATTTCTGTTGTTCATTCTTCCATTGTTCTGTTTTCTCACAGGAAATCTCAGCAATTCTGGTGCCTCTATTCAGTTTGGCATTTATTAATTTTGCCTCTGTAAAAGACTGGCTGATCTGAAGTTGCAAGTCAACTTCTCACAGCACAAACAAATGTTTCCTCAGATAGCCACTGCTAACCATTTGTCTTCTATCAACAGGCTGCTATTTGGCATGCACTTAACCACTATGCTTATCGGGATGCTGTCTTCCTCGCAGAAAGGCTTTATGCTGAAGGTATGTAGGATCTGTAACATTGAATGTGACAGCATGAATACTATCTCCCTATGAGTGAAAAATTAACAATTGAAGATTAAAGTCACCTGGTCTTTGCCTATTGGTTGTAGAGGGGAGTCCCAGAACCTGAGCTGGCAGCTGGGGAGGTGGATGCGCAGCTAGAGGGCAGTGTGCACTATGTATTGCAAGATAGCTATTTACTCTTGCAAGTCTACCCAGAAAATGTATATCGCACATTCCCCACTTTTAATTGGTCTGTACATTTTATTGTTTCACTCCACATGTTCCCATCTCTCAACCAGAAACAACACCGAACTCATTTGGAATGTGAGGTGATGCAATATACATAATTTAAATTTGCCATCTCATTTGTGCAGCGGAGGTGGGGATTGTAAAGACATAGCTTTGTTGTTGTTATTTACAGCATAGAAGGAGGCCATTCGGCCCATCATGTCTGCACCAGCTCCCAAAAGAGCAAACTAGCTAGTCACATTCCCCAGCCATATCTCCATGACCCTCTAAATTTGTCACTTCCAAATATATATCCAGCTCTCTTTTGCAACCATCTATGGAATCCGCCTCCCCCACTCCAAGGCAGCGCATTCCAAACCCCAACAACTCTGAGTAAAGAGGTTTCTCCGCATCTCACTCTTTGCTTTCTTGCTAACCATCTTGAAATTGTGACCCCAGTCACTGACATACCAACCAGTGGAAACAGAATATCCTTTTTTACCCTGTCAAAATTGTGCAGAATTTTGAACACCTCAATAAGGTCACCTCTCTCTGCTCCAAGGAGAACAAGCCCAATTTCTCCAATCTTTCCTTGTATCTATAATTTCTCATTCCTGGTATCATTCCAGTAAATCTCCTCTGCACTCTCTCCAGGGCTGTAACATCCTTCCTTGAATAAGGTGCCCAGAACTGAACACACTACTCCAAATGTGGTCTGGCCAATGATTTGTAGTGGTGTAGCTTTACTTCCTTGCTTTTATACTTTACGCCTCTATTTATAAAGCCAAGGGTGCGATAAGCCACCTCAGCAACTGTTTCAACTTGCCTGGTCACCTTCAGAGAATTATCCACTTGAACCCAAGATCCCTCCACCTGTACTCCCCTCAAGTTGTACCATTGAGTCTATATGTATATATATATATATATGTATATATATATTGTCTCCCCATGTTTCATCTACGAAAATGCATTACCTCCCATTTTGCTACATTCTGGTTCATCTGCTTATTCGGCTAATTTGTCAATGTCCCTCTGAAGTCACTCAGCGTCATCCTCACAATTCACTATTCTCCCTATCTTAGTATCATCTGCAAATTTAGAGATTTTGCCCTCAATGCCCACTTCTAAATCATTTATATAAACGAGAAAAAGCAATGGCCCCAACACTGAGCCCTGGGAACACACCTTTCAACTTGTCTCTGGTCTGAGAAATGCGCATCTATACCTACCTTCTGTGTTTCCTATCTCTTAGCCAATTTCTAATCCATGCTGCCAAGGACCCATCAGTCCCAAAGAATTGAAAAAAAATTTTAATTTTTTTTTCCCCGTACTCTATTTGTTTTGTTGCAATTAAGGGGCAATTTAGTATGGCACCTAACCAGCACATCTTTGGGTTGTGGGGATGAAACCCTTACAGACACGGGGAGAATGTGCAAACTCCACACTGACAGTGACCCAGGGCCAGGGTTCGAACCCGGGGGTCCTCAGTGTCGCAGTCCCAGTGCTAACCACTGTGCCACCGTGCTGCCCTAATCCCAAACAATTTTGATTTGTTAACTAGCCTGCCATGTGGCACTGTATCAAATGTTTTCTGAAAGGCCAAATATACAACATCCACAGCACTACTTCATCCACTGCATGTGTCACCTCGTCAAAGAACTTCATTGCGTTTGTCAGGCATGACCTGCCCTTGACAAAGCCATGCTGACTGTCTAGTATTAACTTATTTTTCTCTGTGTATTTATCACATCCCGTATTATGGCCTTCCATCAGTTTTCCAACAATTGATGCCAAGCTGACCAGCCTGTTGTTTCCTGTGTTATCCTTTGCCCCTTTCTTAAACAATGGCATCACATTTGCAATCCTTCAGCCCTGTGGGACCAATCCTGTGTTCAGAGAGGCCTGGAAAATTTCTGTCAATTGCTCTGCAATATTCTCTCCTACCTCTATAAGTGATCTAGGGTGCATCCCTTCCGGGCCTGATGACTTCTCCATCTGAAGTCCTGCTCGTCTTTTTAGCACCTTTTCTTTGTCACTATACTGCTCAGTTGTTCAACAGCCCTGTTTTCAACTGGGCCATTGTCACCATCTTCTAATTTGGTAAAGTACTCATTTAGTACCACTACCATACCCGCCGCCTCAGTGAACAGATTATCCTGCTTGTCCCTTATGGGCCTCACTCTATCCTTCACTAATCTTTTACCATTAATATTTGAAGAACATTTTGCTATTTTCACAGCCTGCAATCCTTTGCTCATGCTTCTCCATAGGCTTCCTTATTCCAGTCTGAGCCTCTCTCCTGCATTTCAGACACTCTTACTGATTTCTATTGTATTATTAATCTGGCATGCATCATATGCCTCTTTCTTCTCTCTCTCATTTTATCATCAATTCCATGGGACTCGAGCTTTGGAGACCCTGTATTTATTTCTCATGGGTACGTACCTAGCTTGCACCCTATTCATCTCACGTTTTGAAAGTCTCCCATTTTTCATCCACTGTTTTATCCACCAAATTGCGCTTCCAATCAACCTGCTCCAGTTCAACTTTTAGACCCGTACAATTTGCCCTTTTCCAGTCTTATGGTAGATGCTGAACAGCACGGTAGCACAAGTGGATAGCACTGTGGCTTCACAGCGCCTGGGTCCCAGGTTCGATTCCCCGCTGGGTCACTGTCTGTGCGGAGTCTGCACGTTCTCCCCGTGTCTGCGTGAGTTTCCACCCAGTGCTCCGGTTTCTTCCCATGGTCCAAAGACGTGCAGGTTAGGTGGATTGGCCATGATAATTGCGCTTAGTGGCCAGAAAAGCTCCAAAAGATCTCAACTTAAACTGCATTCTGAGTTAATCTACCCTTTTCTACTGGCAACAGAGCTCATAGATTTTTACGTCTATAGAATTCCAATAATGGTTACCCAACAGTGCCCTTTCACTTTTGGAGTGTCCCTCAGAGGTTGACTGCAACTGTTTTTCCGGGTCTGGCCTTGTCCGTACTGTCTTCCGGGAGGCCTAAGCAGTTATCCCCTCAGACAGGCTTAAGTATTTTCTCAAATACATTCCTTTCCTTTGATCTCTGTATCATCTATTATTGTTTGTACAGTCAGAAGTTCCCTTTTCCTTAATTGATCAAACTGTTTTATTTTTAAAAGTAAACTTGCCCTACCTTTGTCTCAGTTACTTACAAAACATTCCTTTTCAAAACTGCTTTTATGGCCTTTTGTAAATCCCTTTTGAAGTTCCATTAACAGATCAAAACTACTTAATAATGTTTAGACCCTTGCAGTTTCTGTCTCTTTATCTAATTACATCTATCACACCCCCTCCAGCATGTTTTCCAGTATGTATGAGTTATGACAGTGATATTACCAAAAGAAAAAATATTATAATTCCTCGTTTTCCTGACAGGATGTGTACATTATCTGAGTGAAGAGGTGGGTTCCACAAACACATATATAGACAAAGTCAATGATGCAAGATGATACTTTGAATGCGAGTCTTTGCAGGTAATTAAGTCTTTACAAGTCCAGACGGTGCGACTGGAGAGAGGGATTATCACAGGTTGAAGAGGTGTGAATTATCTAAAGCCAGGACAGTTGGTAGCATTTTGCAAGCCCAGGCCAGATGGTGGGGGGTTAATGTAGTGAGGCATGAATCCAAGGTCCCAGTTGAGGCCGTTGAGGCCGTTGAGGCAATGGGCAAGGTACAGACCGTACCCAATCAGCTTTTGCTTGCAAAATTCAATACAAGGTGTCCAACATTAAATGTGATTGTGCGATTGGACAATATTTGCTAAATAATCTTCGGTGTGCTACAAATTACCAATTTAAGATTGTCAGTTGGACTTGCCTTGTGGCACATTTCTGTGAACTGTAAACTTCATATATTAATACACAGGGCCCTGTGATTTTCTGACAGAAAAAAATTGTACACACATTTCGCCTGTTTCAGCTAAATACAATACGAGATAATCATTTACTGGTTCATTCCTCAGAGCAGTACCTTGGCCATTCAAAGTCAAGCTGTCTGGTTTAAATATTCAAACAATGCTTGGCAGTTAATTGTCAGTTACTATCTACTGGTGCAGTCTCCATGGCAATGCCTCTGCCAATCAGAGTCCACTTGCCAACCAATCAGCACTCTTTCCTGATGGTGTAAAGTTGTTGTTTCCCCTGACGTTGGATTTGTTGCAATTTTCCTCATGACTGTAAGATGAAAAACTTAAACAAAATGTCTGTTTTCATTAATATTCAAGTTCTGTACTACCAAATTATTAAATTACCATTTAATTGAGATACTATACAACTATGAACCTGAGCCAAAGCACAATGGTTAGCACTGCTGCCTCACAGCGCCATGGACCCAGATTCAGTTCCGGCCTTGCTCTTTACTGTCCAGGGTGTCCAGATTAGGGATGGGGCTGGGCGGGGGGGGGAAGTGGAGTGTTCATTTGAAGAGTCGGTGCAGACTTGATGGGCCGAATGACCTCCTTCTGCACTGTAGAGATTCTATGAATCTAAAATACTTGGGGGGGGGGGGGGAATGAAATGAAACAAAAAAGTATCGATTATTAGTGTGTCTCTGGTCTGTTCCACAGAACTCCAATCTTGTGGAACAGTGTATCTGCAGGAGTTGTTTTCCACTCCACCTGAAAGAATGAAAAGAAAACCCAACCCGTCCACCAATCACCACCATCTCCTTAACTGTGCCCCCGGCATTGAAGGATACAGAGGAGATCACTCTGCTTTCACTTCGTTTTCAATCTTTATCAGTGATGATGATCATTCTCAGTTAGAAAAGGGTCCAGAAGTTGCTTTAAGGAATTTGAGTCAATCTGTGTCTTCAACACAAACTGGAATCCTGTTCAAAGGACCACGATTCTCTTGAGAAAAGAACCACCACCTGAGAACTAAACAAGATCTGGTTTGAGGCAATTGAGGTAACTTTAAGTTGTGAACCTTGGTCTTCAAAAGATTTAATTGGAATATGCGGTTAATTGGAACACAAGCTATTTCCTTCATCATCTTAGAAACCTCAATTCAGATGAGCCCTGAATCTTTGAGTATAGACCCGCCCTACTTGCGCACAATTTGGTCACACTTCATTACTAGCAATTAGCGCACAACTTCTATGTCCCATTGTGCGACAAGACCAAAACAGGACATGGTAATTGAGCTGAGACCTGACCACTGACTTGTAGAAGGATATTGTGCTTTGTCTTGCAATCCATCGTTTTATGAATCCACCCTATCAATAATGGTGTGCGAGCACCCAAATAATTCTTGCTCCACCTACCTGAATGCTTTCCTTGAATAATGTGCATATTTTCAGCATTCGCCCTGCCCACAAGCATAGCACTGCACCTTTCAAAATAGTTAATTTGCCAGTTACAAGCCCAATCTCCAAACCGGTGAAGATTTATCTGAAGAACATTGTGGACAGTCATAGAACATAGAACAGTACAGCACAGTACAGGCCCTTCAGCCCACGATGTTGTGCCGAACTAGTCTGAAACTAAGATCAAATCAACCTACTCCCAATCATTCCAGTGCACTCCATATGCCTATCCAATAACCGCTTGAAAGTTCCTAAAGTGTCCGACTCCACTACCATAGCTGGGAGTGCGTTCCATGCCCCAACCACTCTCTGACTAAAGAACCTACCTCTGACATCCCTCCTATATCTTCCACCATGAACCTTACAGTTATGCCCCCTTGTAACAGCTACATCCACACGAGGAAAAGGTCGCTGAACGGCCACTCTATCTATCCCTCATCATCTTATACACCTCAATTAAGTCACCTCTCATCCTCCTTCGCTCCAATGAGAAAAGCCCTAGCTCCCTCAACCTTTCCTTATAAGACCTATCCTCCAATCCAGGCAGCATCCTGGTAAATCTCCTTTGCACCCTTTCCGATGCTTCCACATCCTTCCTATAATGAGGTGACCAGAACTGCACACAATACTCCAAATGTGGTCTAACCAAGGTCTTGTACAGTTGCAGCATAACCTCATGGCCCTTAAACTCAATCCCCCTATTAATAAATTCTAACACACTATATCCAAGGTAGGTGAACTTGGAGCGTGGATTGGTACTTGGGACTACGATGTTGTGGCCATTACGGAGACATGGTTAGAACAGGGACAGGAATGGTTGTTGGAAGTTCCGGGGTATAGATGTTTCAGTAAGAGTAGGGAAGGTGGTAAAAGAGGTGGAGGAGTAGCATTGTTAATCAAGGGTAGTTTAACGGCTGCAGAAAGGCAGTTTGAAGGGGATAAGCCTACTGAGGTAATATGGGCCGAAGTTAGAAATAGGAAAGGAGTGGTTACATTGTTAGGAGTTTTCTATAGGCCCCCAAATAGTAATAGACATGTGGAGGAAGAAATTGCAAAACAGATTATGGATAGGTGTGGAGGTCTCGGGGAAGTTGTCATGGGTGATAGGGCCATACGGCAGGGCAAGGTTTATACTTGGGGGAGGGGTAATTATGATGCGATTAGGCAAGAATTAGGGAGCATAAGGTGGGAACAGAAACTGTCAGGGAAAGGCACAAATTAAAAGTGGAGTTTGTTCAAGGAACAAATATTGCGTGTCCTTGATAGGCATGTCCCCGTCAGGCAGGGAGGAAATGGCCGTGTGAGGGAACCATGGTTCACAAAAGAGGTTGAATGTCTTGTCAAGAGGAAAAAGGAAGAGTATGTAAGGATGAGAAAACAAGGTTCAGTAGGGTTGCTTGAGGGTTACAAGGTAGCAAGGAATGAGCTGAAAAAGGGGCTTAGGAGAGCTAGGAGGGGGCATGAGAAGTCCTTGGCGGGTCGGATCAAGGAA
This sequence comes from Scyliorhinus torazame, assembly GCF_047496885.1. Taxonomy (NCBI): domain Eukaryota; kingdom Metazoa; phylum Chordata; class Chondrichthyes; order Carcharhiniformes; family Scyliorhinidae; genus Scyliorhinus; species Scyliorhinus torazame. Next base: position 63,980,585 of record NC_092727.1, on the reverse strand, counting down.
AACCCCCAAGGCTTTTTACTCTTATGTGAGAAATAAAAAAATGACCAGGGTGAGGGTAGGGCCGGTCAAGGACAGTAGTGGGAACTTGTGCATGGCGTCAGAAGAAATAGGAGAGGCGTTGAATGAATACTTTTCTTCAGTGTTCACAAAGGAGAGAGGCCATGTTTTTGAAGATGAGAGTGTGATTCGGGCGGGTAGGCTGGAGGAAGTAGATGTTCTGAGGAAGGATGTATTAGCAATTTTGAAAAACCTGAGGGTCGACAAGTCCCTTGGGCCAGATGGGATATACCCAAGGATTCTTTGGGAGGCAAGGGATGAGATTGCAGAGCCTTTGGCTTTGATCTTTGGTCCACGCTGTCCACGGGGATAGTGCTAGAGGACTGGAGAGTGGCGAATGTTGTTCCTCTGTTCAAGAAAGGGAATAGGAATGACCTGGTATTTATAGGCCAGTTAGTCTTACTTCGGTGGTCGGGAAAATAATGGAAAAGGTCCTGAAGGATAGGATTTATGACCATTTGGAAAGTTGCAGCTTAATCCGGGATCGTCAACATGGATTCGTGAAGGGTAGGTCTTGCCTCACAAATTTGATTGAATTCTTTGAGGAGGTAACTAAGTGTGTAGATGAAGGTAGAGCAGTTGATATCGTATACGTGGATTTTAGTAAGGCGTTTGATAAGGTTCCCCATGGTCGGCTCATGAAGAAAGTAAGGAGGTGAGGGAAATTTGGCCAATTGGATAAGTAACTGGCTATCACATAGAAGGCAGAGGGTGGGGTGGATGGAAAATGTTCAGACTGGAGACCAGTTACCAGCGGTGTACCACAGGGATCAGTGCTGTGTCCTCTGCTATTTGTGATTTTTATCAATGACTTGGAGGAGGGGGCTGAAAGGTGGGTCAGTAAATTTGCTGATGACACCAAGATTGGTGGAGTAGTGGATGAGGTGGAGGGCTGTTGTAGGCTGCAAAGAGACATTGATAGGATGCAGAGCTGGGCCAAAAAATGGCAGCTCCTTCCTCAGGCGAATGAAGAGGTGGGTTCCAGAAACACACGTATAGACAAAGTCAATGATGCAAGACGATACTTTGAATGTGAGTCTTTGCAGGTAATTAATTCTTTACCGGTCAAGATGGAGCGACTGGAGAGAGGGATAATCATAGGTTAAAGAGGTGTGAATTGTCTCAAGCTAGGACAGTTGGTAGGATTTCGCAAGTCCAGGCCAGATGGTGGGGAGTGAATGTAATGCGATATGAATCCAAGGTCCCGGTTGATGCCGTACTCATGCGTGCGGAGCTTGGCTATCAGTTTCTGCTCGGCGATTCTGCGACAAGCGCGTCCTGAAGGCCGTCCCCGGAGAACGCTTACCCGAAGATCAGAGGCTGAATGCCCTTGACTGCTGAAGTGTTCCCCGACAGGAAGGGAACATGCCTGCCTGGTGATTGTCACATGATGTCCATTCATCGGTTGTCGCAGAAGTCTGCATGGTCTCGCCAATGTACTACGCCTCGGGACATCCTTTCCTGCAGCATATAAGGTAGACAACATTGGCCGAGTTAGAGAGAAAGCCTTATCCACTGCAGGTCCCAGTAGATTAAGGCACAGGTTAGAATTTATGTTATCTTGATGGTGAAGATGCATCCGAGAAGCTGAAGTGTTTAAATAATATTCATGGCAGGTTAGACATTCATTTTCTGACCACTTTTATGTCAGTGATTTATGTTAAGTGAGAAATTGAGTTATGAGTTTTTAAGAGCTGATTTCTTTCATCCTGCAGTGCGTTCAGAAGAGGCTCTTTTTCTCTTGGCAACCTGTTACTACCGCTCAGGGAAGGCATACAAAGCCTACAGGCTTTTGAAAACTCATAGCTGTACTACCCCTCAGTGCAAATATCTTCTTGCCAAATGTTGCACGGATCTTAGCAAGTAAGTAAATAGAAATAAAGTTTGAAGGTAATCTCCAGTTTTTAAAATTCTGAAACAATGAATTGTGTCTGGGGCTGCAATCAGCTGCTGCATAAACAAGCTCTGTCATATGGCTCTGTTCCCGGAATGGGGAAGGTCATGTTTCCATGTATGATCAAATACTCCTTTGGGATTTGGGTGTGTGAATGGCTTTGGTTCGTTTAAATAGATCTAGTTATGCATCGCAAGCAAGTGACTGTTTGTCTTTATCACCTTGTGGAATTGGAGTTATTTCCTGTTGTCTAACACTTAAAATGGACAAGATTATGCTTGCCTCCTGCCTTTATGGAGTGTAGTGCTGGCGGTTGCATTATTAGATGGATAGTGTGAGCATATGGGGGCGATTCTCCAATATGGAGCCCAAGTGTTCACGCTGTCGTGAACGCCGTCGCGAACCGGGCCCAGGTACGACCGATTCTGTCCCCCACGGGGCCAGCACGGTGCTGGAGGGGTTCACGCCACTCCAGCCTCCTTTCGCGGTGCCAAATGGGTGCCGCACCAACCCACACATGCGCAGTTGGGCCGCGCCAACCTGCGCATGCGCGGGGGACTTCTTTAGGGCGCCAGCCCTGACTCAACATGGCGTCGGTGTTCAGGGTCCGGCTGTACCAGAAAGTAGGCCGGCGGGGGGGGGGGGGGGGGGGTGGCTGGCTGGCCCGCCAATCGGTGGGCCCCGATCGCGGGCCAGACCCCATCCTGAGGCCCCCGACCGTTCGCGCAGAGTTCCCACTGGCAGCGACCAGGGGTGAACGACGCTGGCGGGACTCTGTCCCGATTCCAGCGGCCGGCGCCGCGCCAAAAGCGGCGGCACAAATGGCGCCGATTCTCCGCACCTTGGAGAATCACGTGTCGTGGCGCGGTTGCGTGGATTCTCCGGCGCGGGGCTCAGAGAATCGTCCCCAAGATCGATCTTATCTCTGAACATGAATGAACAGCCAAGGTGTTGAAGTCCCGTTGTGATGTTTGATACTTTGTTTTGATCATTCAAACTTTCTAAGCTGGCTGAATGTGGACCACCAGTTTTGTACCAAGTGCTGATTTGATTTTGATTTGATTTGAGTTGATTTATTGTCACATGTACTGAAGTACAGTGAAAAGTGTTTTTCTGCGGCCGAGGAACGTACACAGTACATACATAGTAGACAAAGAATAATCAACAGAGAACATTGACAAATGGTACATCGACAAATAGTGATTGGTTACAGTGCAGAACAAGGGGCCAAACAAAGCAAATACATGAGCAAGAGCAGCATAGGGCGTCGTGAATAGTATTCTTACAGGGAACAGATCAGTCAGAGGGGGAGTCGTTGAGTCTTGTAGCTGTGGGAAAGAAGCTGTTCCTATGTCTAGATGTGCGAGTCTTCAAACTTATGTACCTTCTGCCTGATGGAAGGGTCTGGAAGAAGGCAATCCCTGGGTGGGAGGGGTCTCTGATAATGCTGTCTACCTTCCTGAGGCAGCGGGGGGGGTGTACAGAATCAATGTGGGGGTGGCAAGCTTGTGTGATGCGTTGGACTGAGTTCACCACAGTCTGCAGTTTCTTGCGATCTTGGACTGAGCAGTTGCCATTTCAGGCTATGATGCAGCCAGATAGGATGCTCTCTATTGCACATCTGCAGAAGTTTGTGAGAGTCGATGCAGAAATGCCACATTTCTTCAGCCTCCATAGGAAGTAGAGACGTTGTTGGGCTTTCTTTAATGTTGCTGCACGACAAAGCTCCAACAGTTTAATTTTTATTTTTTTCCCTCCTTCATCACCCACTAATCTTTCGTCCCTATCATCACCACCTTTTGATTGTCTTTATTTTTCTGCCCTTTGACTTGAAGATAAATTGTAATTAAGATCATAACTTCAAATAAACCTGGAAGGCAACCTGGCCTTTTTGGCTTATTTGGCTGAGCCGCCTTTAATTCTTTTTTTAAATATAAATTGAGTGTAACCAATTCATTTTTTCCAATAAGGGGCAATTTAGTGTGGCCAATCCACCTACCCTGCACATTGGATTTAATTTATTGTCACATGTACCGAAGCACAGTGAAAAGTATTTTTCTGCGGGCCGAGGAACGTAAACAGTATATACATAGTAGACACAAGAATAATCAACAGGGAACATTGACATCATTGGGTTGTGGGGGCAAAACCCATGCAAACACGGGGAGAATGTGCAAACTGCACATCGACAGCGACCCAGAACCGGGATCGAACCTGGGACCTCAGCGCCGTGAGGCAGTGATGCTAACCACTGCGCCACCGTGCTGCCCTGAGCAGCCTTTAATTCATCAATCATTTGAAAAGTTGACCCTGCTAATATTTTACTTGTGAATGATGAACAATGGTTTACCAAACACCGTCTTGAGTGAAGAAAGTCCAAGTGATCTTTGGATCAGCCTGCTATCTGTCTCCTGTTTTCCTTGAATGGTATTTCCTACTTGAACTCCCCAGGCAGGTGGCCTTGTTTTTTATTATTGTGTGGAAAAAGCTGGAATGAAATTCTGTGAGAAGATGGCAGTGAACATTGACCTACTACTTAGAGCATGATAGACTGAAATGAAAATGATGTGTTTCAAACAAATGTTTGGATTGATATGTGGTTTGTTATTTTTTTGAATCTAATTTGTCCAAAGTGGATGGAAATTTGCATTGTACTTTTGCTGACTTGTCCAGGTTATGGTGGGAGAAGACTTATTACAGAGATGAGAAGGAATTTCTTCAGCCAGAGGGTGGTGAATCTGTGGAACTCTTTGCTGCAGAAGGCTGTGGAGGCCAAATCACTGAGTGTCTTTAAGACAGAGATCGATAGATTCTTGATTAATAAGGGGATCAGGAGTTATGGGGAGAAGGCAGGAGAATGGGGATGAGAAAAATATCAGCCATGATTGAATGGCGGAGCAGACTCAATGGGCTGAGTGGCCTAATTCTGCCCCATGTCTTATGGCTTTATGGTCTTATTGCCATGTGGAGGGATTTAGGAGCAGCATGGCAGCATCGTGGTTAGCACTGTTGCTTCACACCACCAGGGATCTGGCTTTGATTCCCAGCTTGGGTCACTGTCTGTGCGGAGTCAGTGCGTTTTCCCTGTGTCTGTGTGGCTTTCCTCTGGATGCTCCGGTTTCCTCCCACAAGTCCTGAAAAATGCAGGGTCGCATGTGGCACCATGGTTAGCACTGCTGCCTACGGCGTTGAGGACCCGGGTTCGAATCCTGGCCCTGCCATCCGTGTGGAGTTTGCACATTTTCCTTGTGTCTGCGTGGGTTTCACCCCCACAACCCAAAGATGTGCAGGTTAGGTGGATTGGCCATGCTAAATTTCCCCCCCAAAATAATTGGGTACTCTAAATTTATTTTAAAAAAGTACCGAAAAACATGCATGTTATGTGAATTGGACATTCTGAATTGTTCCTCTGAACCTGAAGAGGCGCCGGAGTGTGGCGACTGGGCGATTTTCACAGTAACTTCATTGCAGAGTTAATGTTTGCAGAGTTAGTGTAAGCCGACTTGTGACACTAATAAAAGATTATTATTAATCTTCTCACTGGTCACTTATTAAATGATCTCTGAATTGTAGTGCCTGTGATCCGCGAGGAAGATAACTTATTGATCCTGGTCAAGCAATGGCAGGGCAAAAGTCTTGATCCTGGTCAAGCAATGATGGGGAAAAGAACTCCAGTGTATTGGGCAAAGAGTTATATTTTAAATAAGACAGTTTTTGTTTTAGCCCACCCCTGATATCTTCTATTCTACTGTTCTAAGGGTGGCATGGTAGCATAGTGGTTAGCACTGTTGCTTCACAGCACCAGGGTCGATTCCCGGCTTGTGTCACAGTCTATGCGGAGTCTGCACGTTCTCCCTATGTCTGTGTGAGTTACCTCCGGGTGCTCCAGTTTCCTGCCACAGGTCCTGAAAGACGTGCTGTTATGTAATTTGGGCATTCTCCCTCCGTGTACCCGAACAGGTGCTGGAATGTGGCGACTGGGGGCTTTTCACAGTAACTTTGTTGCAGTGTTAATGTAAACCTACTTATGACAATAAAAAAAAGGATTATTAAAATAATACCCACTTCTTGTTTTCCCTAGGCTGGCTGAAGGAGAACAGATTTTAGCTGGTGGAATATTGAACAAGCAGAGAAGTCATGATGACATTGTTACAGAGTTTGGAGACTCGGCTTGTTTTACTTTGTCTTTATTAGGGCATATATACTGGTAAGACGATATCAAACTGAAGGAAAAAGCAAAAAAGGTGCAGATTCTGATTACTGGGAATAAATTGTAAGATCTCAAAAAGGGACTATGAAATAAAACTTGCAAGTGATATCAAAATCAGCACAATGTCCACAAATACATTGCTTTGACCACTGTTTTTCCCCCAATGTGAGCCCTTTAAACAAGTGATAATAAAAATAAGGAAATAGCAGACACGCTGAAGAATTATTTTGCAACAGTATTTATGCTCGTGAAAGACGGAAATTATCAAGTCAGGGCACTGACTCGGCAAAATTAATGTGAGCAAGGTAACTGAAATTGAGAAATTAGTGACACGAAAGAGGAAGAAACCCAACGGCCAAAGGGCTTTCAGCCAACAGTTTTAAAAAGAGCAGAGAAGACTGGGAAATGATTGAGACCTATAACATTGAGGGGCATAGATACAGTCGGCAGGAAGAAACTTTGTCCTTGGTTGTGGGATCAATGACCAGGGGCCATAGATTTAAGCTAAGGGGCCGGAGGTTTAGAGGGGGTGTGAGGAAAAACTTTTCACCCAGAGGGTGGTGGGAGTCTGGAACGTACTGCCTGAAAGGGTGGGTGGGGGAGGCAGAGACCCTCATTAACATTTAAGAAGTATTTAGATGAGCACTTGGGATACCAAGGCATACAAAGCTATGGGCCAAGTGCTGGAAAATGGGATTAGAATAGTTAGGTTGTTTTCCGAAGGGCCTTCTCTGTGCTGTATGACTGAGGTGAAAAATGACAGGTACCCAAAATCTAACCCTCCAAAGTTCCCTTTGGAAACCGTTAATTGCATGTGTCACTTCACTGTTTTTTTAAAAAAAAAGTGAGTGGGAAACCGGTTAGCCTAACATCAGTTTTTTGGAAATTTAGATTATTGGAAGGTTGGAATGACCTTGACTAGTTTCAGTTGATCAGAGAGAGGCAGCATGGATTCGTAAAGGTTAGATCATGCTTGATAAATCTGATCTTTTTCAGTCTGTAACAGAGGAATGACTGTGTATGTTATCTACATACATACATCCAGAAGGCCCTCATGATAGATTGTTAACTACAATTGAGAGTTCAAGGTTGTGGTCCAAACATGGCGATGAATTGTTTTCCAGCAATGAAGTGAGAGTGACTGCCTTTGACATGAAGGCAACATTTGACTAACTGTGGCATCAAGGAATCCAAGCAAAACTGAAGTTATTGGAAATCGGAGTAACTTTCCACTGGTTGAAGTCATACGTAGCACAAAGGAAGATGGTTGTGCTTATAGGATACCAATCAGATCAGATAAGCCTCAGGACCGTCCTGCAGAAGAGCTTTGCAAATGTATCAAACTATAATCCTCCAAAGTTCTCTAGATTGTGCAACTATTCCTTAGATTGGAAAATTCAGCATGTCACTTCACTCAGCTGAACCATCTTCAGCTGCTTCATCAATGAGCTTCCTTCCCTCCTAAGGGGCTGGTTTAGCACAGTGGGCTAAATAGCTGGCTTGCAATGCAGAACAATGACAGCAGCGCGGGCTCAATTCCCGTACTGGCCTCCCCGAACAGGTGCCGGAATGTGGCGACTAGGGGCTTTTTGCAGTAACTTCATTGAAGCCTACTTGTGACTATAAGTTATTATTATTATTATTATTATTATTATTATTATTGTTAAAAGTGGGGATGTTTGCTGATGACTGCAGTGTTCAGGACCATTTGTAATCCCTTGTAGTGAAGTAGTCCATGTCCATTTGCAGAAAGACTTGTTAGCTGATAAGTGGCAAGTATCACTTTGCGAAGTGCCAGGTGGTAACCTTCTCAACCAAGAACTTAACCATCCTCGTGACATCAAACAGCATAACCATTACTGGGATCCCCTTCCATCAATATTGTCCGAGTTACCGGTGACCAAAAACTGGAACACCCGTGTAAATGCAATGGCTGCAAGAGCAGGCCAGAGCTTGGAATTCTGGAGTGAATAACTCCCCTCTTGACTCTCCAAAACTTGTCTACCATCTACAAAGGCACAAGTCCGGAGTGTGATGGAATACCCTCCACTTGCCTGGATGAGTGCAGCTCCAACAGCACTCGGAAACTTGACAGCACCCAGGACAAGACAGCTGACCTGATTGGCACCCCATCCACAAACATTCATTCCTGCACTGACGCAGTGTTCCCTGACTGGAAGGGAACATTCCTGCCTGGCGATTGAGGCGCGATGTCCGTTCATCCATAGTCGGCAGGTCTGTATGGTCTCGCCTCGGGATATCCTTTCCTGCAGCGTATGAGGTAGACAACGTTGGCTGAGGCGCACGAGTATGTACCGCTTGCATGGTGCATGGTCTTGCCAATGTACCACGCCTCGGGACATCCTTTCCTGCAGCCTATGAGGTCGACAACGTTGGCTGAGTCACACGAGTATGTACCGCGAACCTAGTGGGTGGTGGTCTCGTTTAATGGTGGTATCCATGTTGATGATCTGGCACGTCTTGCAGAGGTTGCCATGGCAGGGTTGTGTGGTGTCATGGTCGCTGTTCTGCTGAAGGTTGGGTAGTTTTCTGCAAACAATGGTCTGTTTGAGATTGCACGGTTGTTTGAAGGCAAGTAGTTGGGGTGTGGGGTTGGCTTTGGCAAGCTGTTCGTCTTCATCAATGACGTGTTGAAGGCTGCGAAGAGGATGTCATAGTTTCTCCACTCCAGGGAAGTACTGGACGACGAAGGGTACTCTGTTGGTTGTGTCCCGTGTTTGTCTTCTGAGGAGGTCGGTGCGGTTTTTTGCTGCGGCGCGTTGGAACTGTTGATCGATGAGTCGAGTGCCAAATCCCGTTCGTACGAGGACATCTTTCAGTGTTTGCAGATGTCTGTTATACTTCTCCTCGTCTGAGCAGATCCTGTGTATACGGAGGGCTTGGCCATAGGGGATTTCTTCTTTAATGTGTTTAGGGTGGAAGCCGGAGCATTGTAGCCTTTCGGTAAAGCAAAGTGACCGTCCTTGATGGAGATGTGTGTCCAAGAATACAACCGATTCTGGAGAGTAGTCCATGGTGAGTCTGATGGTGACATGTAACTTATTGATGTCGTGGTCGTTTCAGTGAGCCTTCGCCGTGGATCCAAAGGGAAAAATGTCGTCGATGTAGCTGGTGTATAACATCGGCTGAAGGTCCTGTGCGGTGAGGAAGTCTTGTTCAAACCTGTTTATGAAGAGCGTTTTGAGGTGCAACTTTGGTCCCCATGTCTGTTCCGTGTGTCTGGATGAAGAACTTGTTGTTGAAGGTGAAGACGTTGCGATACAGGATATCATGAATTGTAGAATTGCGTCTGGAGATTGGCAGTTGTCAGTGTTGAGTACTGAGGCTGCTGCAGCAATGCCGTTGTCACGGGGGATGTTGGTGTAGAGTGCCGAGGCGTCCCTTGTGACGAGGAATGTTCCTGTTTCAACTGGTCCATGGGTGCTGAGTTTCTGTAAGAAGTCCGTCGTATCATGACAGAAGCTGGGCGTTCCTTATACAAAGGTAGAAACTGAATCATTTCTCCATCTCTCCCTTTCAGGTGAAAAGCCATCATGTTTAACAGATGTGGTTAGGGACACAAGTAAATTGGTTCAAATATAAGCATTAGAATTGAAGTGCTGTAACAAAATAGTAAAAATTAAAAGGCATCACTGAGGAGGGAAGGGAAAATCTTAAAATGCTAATTACTTGATTCACATGAGGTGTGAATGGAATCCAGACACATACTCAAGCTGGAACATGAATCAATTAACTGATGTGTAAGCCAGGGACTGCATAGATACTGAAGGCCAGATCCATCATCAGAGTGCAAGTTCACAAGTCGGTTAGGAAGCCTTGATGTGAATTGAAATACATGGGTAACTGAAAATAGTTTAGGGAAGCCCAGTGCAACATCCAAACATTGGTAATAAATAAGTTTCACCTCTATGCTCTTTCACTGATTTTCTGTTGATTGCTTGAAAATCCAAACATTTGTCAACCAGCTGGTGACATGTTCGATCTCTGATTGTAGTCAGCTACTTGGTTCCTCTGCTTCAGTTGCTCCGGGGTACTCCCGTCAACATCGTATCTGTTGGTGCGGGTGTATCAAATCTGCTTGGACCCCTAAACAATATCGGGCAACTTTGTTTCCTTACTGCATTGTTTTTGGGTATGCTGGTCACAAACCTTACCAACACGCACTGTTTCTTAATGGTGATTTGGGCAAGAAAATTGGATTAAAATTTGATTTTTGGATGTAATTTCTGATCATGTTTGAAATTGTAAACGCGGCTGAATTCTCCTTGATAAAGCCCAGGAGTAACATTTAGATTAGATTTCTGCTTTGAACCACTTGAGTTGCGTTCTGTGCTCTGATTTAATTGCCATATTGTGATCTAATCTTTGTCAATTCCTTTAACAGTAAAACGGATCGAATGACCAAAGGATCAGAGTGTTACCAAAAGAGCCTTAGTCTAAATCCCTTTCTTTGGTCCCCTTTTGAATCCTTATGTGAAATAGGTATGCAGTTGAAATGTTTTACAACATTTAAAGAAATTTTAAAATTCTAAGATAGAAACTGAATACTTTCTCCATCTCTCCCTTTCAGGTGAAAAGCCAGATCCTGATCAAACATTTAAATTAACATCTCTTCAGAATTTTAGTAGCTATCAACCAAGTTTATGTATGCCATTGGTTTTGAATCACAGCGTGCAACATAGACCACTGGACACTGTATTAATGGAAACACCACAGGACACTATAGTGAGTCTGGTTTAATCCTCGTTTTCTCCTTACAGCTGCATCTTGTACTTTATTGGGCGTTAAATTCCAGGTTTCGCTGTTTCAAATGCTTCAAATTTCACTGTCTTTAATGAAGGCGGGAAATACACCGTTTAATATTTAATTGCTTTTCTAATTCAGGTTTGATCTTAAGATGCATGGTTATGAAGCAACACACAGGATAAGTGGGTGAAATATCCTGAACGATTGTGTAGAATTATTGATTTTATTGCTAGTGTAGCTGTTGTAGAAAACAATTGTTTGAACTAACCAATGGTTGTTAGTGAAAGCAGCATGGAAGTGTGACCCATAAGATTGTAGATTTGATCTTCAGCCAGCAATGAAAAAGATTAATCCCAAATCAATATCTGAGCAGCTAGTTTAGGGGAGCTTATTGGCAAAATCGTGGAGTACAGTCGAGTGGTGGACCTCAGTTATTTATTAAAAGGCTTGGCTGCAGGGTTTTATCAGCCAGAGAGATCATAGATTCCAGAGTAAAGTTATTATTTTGTGTGAATTATAACTTGGTGAACACAGTATGAAGTCTTACAACACCAGGTTAAAGTCCCAACAGGTTTGTTTCGATGTCACTAGCTTTCGGAGCGCTGCTCCTTCCTCAGGTGAATGAAGAGGTATGTTCCAGAAACATATGTATAGACAAATTCAAAGATGCCAAACAATGCTTGGAATGCGACCATTGGCAGGTGATTAAATCTTTACAGATCCAGAGATGGGGTAACCCCAGGTTAAAGAGGTGTGAATTGTATCAAGCCAGGACAGTTGGTAGGATTTCGCAGGCCAGATGGTGGGGGATGAATGTAATGCGACATGAATCCCAGGTCCCGGTTGAGGCCGCACTCATGTGTGCGGAACTTGGCTATAAGTTTCTGCTCGGTGATTCTGCGTTGTCGCGGGTCCTGAAGGCCGCCTTGGAGAACGCTTACCCGGAGATCAGAGGCTGAATGCCCTTGACTGCTGAAGTGTTCCCCGACTGGAAGGGAACATTCCTGCCTGGTGATTGTTGCGTGATGTCCGTTCATTCGTTGTCGCAGCGTCTGCATGGTCTCGCCAATGTACCACGCTTCGGGAATCCTTTCCTGCAGCGTATGAGGTAGACAACGTTGGCCGAGTCGCACGAGCATCTTTGAATTTGTCTATATATATGTTTCTGGAACATACCTCTTCATTCACCTGAGGAAGGGGCAGCACTCCGAAAGCTAGTGACATCGAAACAAACCTGTTGGACTTTAACCTGGTGTTGTAAGACTTCGTACTGTGTTCACCCCAGTCCAACGCCGGCATCTCCACATTATAACTTAGTGGTACAGCTTTCGGTTTTGAGTCAGAAGGTTGTGTTTTC